>NC_056728.1:380722490-380807490 GCF_019279795.1 Protopterus annectens
CCCCTAGGGGTTGAGTACAGAGTGTAATTGGAAGCTTCCGAACTACATCTGTAATTAAGTGTTGATTGGTCCTTACCTTTAAGAAAAGTGTTTTTTTACTAATGTACTACTTGAGGGCCTTAGCCTGGACAGCAAAGTATGTTATGTTTGTCAGATTACTGTATCATATATTTTGTTTGATCA
Organism: Protopterus annectens; assembly: GCF_019279795.1. Taxonomy (NCBI): domain Eukaryota; kingdom Metazoa; phylum Chordata; order Ceratodontiformes; family Protopteridae; genus Protopterus; species Protopterus annectens. Next base: position 380,722,674 of record NC_056728.1, read on the forward strand.
TTTGAGAGTTGCATTAATCAGTTATTATGTATTTCAATCACCTAACTGCTATAAGAAATTGCATAAACAAATGAAATAGTACACAAATAAACATTTCTATGTATGCATACTTGTGTGTGGTGTCATGTCCTTTGCATTGTGTGTGGGTTTATGTTTCATGCAATAATTATCATTTGTAGGAAAGAATCAGACACTGGCCATTTCAAAAGGTGGCAACTGTAGGAATAATGGGTGTTTGATATGCTGTGCACCCTCTCTCTCTCTCTCTCTGTATATATATATATATATATATATATATATATATATATATATGTATGTATATATATATATATATATATATATATATATATATATATATATATATATGTGTGTGTGTATGTATCATAGTTTCATAGGTTCATAGGTAGGTACTAGGCTATTGGCCCTAGGGCCTATATAAGCCTAGCCAAAAATGAACCCTGGCTTTCGCCACCTAAGAAAATTATTTTCCTTTACCCCTGTTGAGCAGAGCCACAGAAGTGATCTCTGGGGTGAATTTCCTATTTCCCATCCAATCATCAAGATTTTTCCTCAGAAGTGCTAATGAGAAGCTCTGTTTGACATAGATTAGTCTGTTCCAGAGTATGGGAAGTCTCTGGGACAGGAATCTATCCCTCCAGCATGTTCTGTTTATTGTGGTGACAAGGTTTAGGTCCCTAGACCATGTAGTTTGGAGGGATTGGGATTTCTTTAAGTGGAGCATGTCCAACAGCTCTAGGTGTGACATAGCTTTGTAAGTTAGGCAGAGATCGCCTCTGATTAGGCGATATGCGACGGAGTAAAGCTGGAGTTTTTTGAGACAGTCTGCGTAGGGCATCTGTTTGAGGCCGGTAATCCTCTTTGTGAGGTATTTTTGTGGCCTTTCCAATTGTTGTAGATGTCTTATGAGGTACATACCAAAAGGGGCATTGTACTCTATAATGGGTCTAATGAGTGATGAGTAGAGTGGAACAATGACCTCTTTTTTCTGGATGAGAAACCTTTTGTGATGAGGTGTGCCATGTAGAAGGATTTCATGACTACTGTGGCAATGTGATTCTCAAAGGAGAGACTACTGTCCACCTGTGTCCCAAGGTCTTTTATCACACTTTCAGTGTTAAGTATACTACCACCTATGTTGTAGTTCATGGGTACAGAGTTTTTACCAAAGGGGACAACAATGCACTTTTTGACATTGAGCTTGAGGCCATGGCTTTGACACCAGGCATCTGTCTCAGTGAGGCCCTTTTGTAGGATGTCCACATCATTAGGAGTTTCGATTATGGCTCCTAGTTTGCAGTCATCTGCAATCTTCATTATCCAATGACCTTCTGTGTTAGCCTGTACTTCAGAGAAATGGATACCAAACAGGAGAGGACCCAGGACTGAACCCTGTGGTACTCCACTTGTCACTGGTCTGAAGTCGGATTTGGAGTCTGCTACTTTCACAGTGTGGGTTCTGTCAGTGAGCCAGTTGGCAACCCATCTTGTGACATAGGGATTTATACCTAGTTTAGTGAGTTTATCTATCATTCCAGAGTGGGGGATGGTGTTTTAAGCCTTGGCAAGATCTAGATAGGCTGTGTGAACCACCTTACTTTTGTCCATGGTGTTGCTGACTGCTTCAAAGAAGTCTATCAGGTTTTGGAGACATGATCTGCCTTTTACAAACCCAAACTGGGTGGGGTCCAGAGTTTGGAGATTACCAATGTCTTTGTTTAGAAGTTGCATGATGATATGTTCCATGGCCTTGCAGACCAGGCTCGTCAGGCTAATGGGGTGGTAGTTCCCGGGGTCTGTGGTGGCTCTCCCATTGTGGAGCGGGATAACCGTCACTGTGTGTCATTTACATGGATGCTGTGTTTTGCATTCTTCCGGTATACAGATGGGATCTTTACGGGGGAAGAGGGGGGTAAAGTTAGCACTGAACCTATCTGCCAGGATGCTGGCAATATCAGCTGGGTCTGTATATTTAGTGCCATTGTTTTCATAACTAGCTTCGGAGGATTTTATGAGGGATCGCAGATTCTTACTGAGGCTGACCAGGGAGCTTCTCCACTCATGGGATTTTACTCTCTTTTGCAATGGTTTCTTCCTTCTGTTGTACAGTTTGTTTATGGCAGGGGACCACTAGAGTGGCTTCCTTTTTTTGGAGGATAGCGTCTTGGTTCTGTTTGGGATAGCATGTTCCATGCACTCATATAAGTGCTTATAAAGTGCAATTGTGTAGGATTCAGTAGTTGTAACTGTATTGTCCATTTGCATGTGTGTCATGAAGTTCACCCCTTCTGTCTTAAGAAGCATAAAGTTGGCTTTGGAGAAATTTTTTACCATGGTTTCCTTAATGGGGGGCTGGGGGCAGGATAGGGCTATCTAGGGTAATTAGCTTATGGTTGGATCGGACCAATGAGGCGTTGACTTCAGGTGTGGAACACCAGTCACTCATGTTGGTAATGACTAGATCTAGGATATTGTTGCCCCTGGTGGGGGTGTGGATAAGTTGATCCAGGGCAATGGAGTTTATGAATTCCAAAAAGCACTTAGTGAAGGAGTTGGTACATGAGCAGTTTTCCCAGTTAATGGTGGGGTAGTTGAAATCACCCATTATTAGGGTGTTTGGTTGAACCCTAATATTTTCCAGTACATCAAGAAAAGAGGAGTGGGAATCCTGGGGCATGGTGGGTGATCTGTAGCAAGCTACAATTTGGATTGCAGTTTTGCCCAGAGTTAGTTGCACTTGGATATCCTCGGTTGCATTATGCTGAGCAACTAGCCTGCAGATGTGGATATCCTTAATGAATATGGACACACCTCCACCTTTGGTGTTCCGGTCCAGGTTACATGGCTGAAAAGTGTGGTATGGGTTATAGCCTGGTAGTGCAGGGGTGCTCTCTGGACCCTTGAACCAGGTCTCAGTCACTGCACAGATATCGATGTTCTCCATTTTAAGGAGTGTCTTGAGTGAGTGTATTTTGAGATTTAGACTTCTAGCATGGAGTACCATCACCCTCAGTTTTTGCTTGCCTGTTCCTGTTATAGTGGAGAATTTGTCATTTAAAGCTTGCCAAAAAAGGCACTATAGCGGTGGCAAGAACCTTAGCCAGTATCCGGAATCCCAGGGGTGACAGGTGCAGGCCATCTCTGGCAAAGCATCGTGGTCTGTCGACCATGTCATCCCAGGCAGACAGATACTGGATCCCTTTAGAATGGCACCAGAAGCTTAGCCAATTGTTGAAGTCAATCATTTTGTCCTTGTACTGCGGCATCATTCTGGGTGATGGCAGAATGCTACTCAGGGCTAGGGTCATACCAGCCTGGGCTGCAAGATCAGAGAGCTCTTCCATGTCTCTTTTCATGTAGTCCAGGGAGGTACATCTTAGATCATTCACACCAACATGGACAATGACAGAGTCATATTTGTAGTTGTTGTGGAGTGACCTGAGTGTGTGGGTTATGTGGCGCCCGACAGGCAGCTGACAGTTACCTTCTCCTTGTTTAGCCTGGTGAGTGGGACATCAGTGTGCCTGACTATAGAGTCACCTATGACTAGTGTGTTGGATACGTTGTTTTGCCTTATTGACTGTGGTTGAGTGGCACACTGAGTCTGCGGGCTATGTGTCATTTGGGTTGTGTTGGGGTGTGGAGGTTGCTTGCATTTCTGCTTTGGAGGTTTCTGTTGCTTGAGCAGATCATTATTGAGAGCCTCCACGAATGTTTTTGTGTTTCTATGTGTGGATTTTGGTGTTGTAGATTTAGTGAGACTATGTGATGAGTGTGGTGTGGTGCAAGTGTTTACCTTCTCCTCTTGACTGTCAAGTTCATTCTTGATTGGAGAGAGCTTTACCTCCAGTTTGGCTAGATAAGTGCATCTCTCACAGGTTGTAGTGTTGGGTGGTAGGAGGAGAGGGTTGTCTGTGTGCATGAGGCAATTTCTACATTGCCCCAAGATGCCCAGATTCATCAGATAGACAGGAGAGAACACTGGGAGCCGACCCTTGGACATGCCTGAATAAAAAACTATTTTCCTCTAGATAAGTGAGGAAAGTGAGTACAAGAGCTGTTTTTCTCTAAGCAAGTGAGGAAAGTAAGTACCAAAACTGTTTTCCTCTAGGTAATGAGGAAGGGTGAGTGCTGTAGTAATTAGTAGGTTATTTAGTGCTTACAAGTTCTAAACAAGTGCTGATCACGAATAAGCAAATTCAAGTGCTAAAACTAAGAATCTGTATCTGGACTAAACTAGTTACAGGAAACGGGGGAAACAAGTGCAAATGCGGGCTTTTAAATCAGAAAGTTGAGAGAGATGGAAAAACTGCCCAAACTGCCAATAACTACAATTTCTGGGCCAGAACCACTCCTTATGTGGTAGATAGATTGTCTAGTGCTTACCACTCCCACTGATAAGCTAGAAGGCTTCCCTCCAACACAGAAAGCTGGGGATGGGGGGGCTCAGAAGCTTACATACAGTCCTGGATACAGGAAATCTGAATCTGGGCTACACTAGTTACAGGAAAGGTATATATATATATATATATATATATATATATATATATATATATATATATATATATATATATATATATATATATATATATATATATATATATATATATATATATATATATATATATATATATATATATATACAGAAAAGTAGCTAAAACAGCAGTCAAAACAATTCAAATGCAGTGCAAGCTAGCACACTTGAGTATGTAGCAATGTTAGACCAAACAGTTCAAAAATTGCAAGTAAATTAAAATGACTAAAAACAAGTTCAGAAGGAGTCCATTAGGTAGAATGAGGTAAAGAGATGGGACTGAGGGGAGTGTCCCAGATCAAATCTACAGTGGGGGCGGGCAACTGCAAAAGCCTCCAAATTTAAACAACAACACAGGAATAGGGAGGGTGGGTATGGGAAAACCAACACCTTCAGCAGAGATCTGAAAAACTATACAGTGAAGCAAAATAACAGTGCACAACTCTGAATTCAGCCAGCAATGATATAAAATTAGTCAAACAACAATTACCAGTACACAACTCTGAAGTGCCAGAAAAATATACTCAGCTCTGTATATATCCAGATAGTTTGAAGAGAACTCTGTCAGAACACAGGAAGGCTCCAGCAATGATATGCAGACTTTTACTAAGAGGGTCTAATTTTATGCAAGTAATCCTTGAGATGGTGAGATAACACACAGGATGGTCAGTTGGTTCTGTATATTTAGTGCCATTGTGCTATAACTCAGAGCAGATCTGAGTGTTGCCATTGAAATTCTTGACATAGCTATATAATTCTTTGTGGTTGTCTTTAGAGTCAGTGGCAATTTTGTTTTCATAAATAGCTTTGGAGGATTTTATGAGGGATCTCAGCTTCTTACTGAGGTTGACCAGGGAGTTCCTCCAGTCATGGGATTTTACTCTTTTTTGCAACAGTTTCTTTCTTCTGTTGTAGAGTTTGTTTATGGCAGAGGACCACCAGATTGGCTTCCTTTTTTTGGAGGATAGCATCTTGGTTCTATTATGGATAACATGATCCATGTTCTTGTGCAAGTGCTTATAAAGTGCATTTGTGTAGGATTCAGCAGTCGTACCTCTATTGTCCGTCTGCATGGGTGTCATGAAGTTTGCCACTTCTGTCTTAAGAAGTGCAAAGTTGGCTTTGGAGAATTTTTTATGGTGGTTTCTCTAATTGGGGGTGGGGCGGGATGTGGATGTCTAGGGTGATTAGCTTGTGTTCGGATCTCACCAACGAGGAATTGACCTCTGGTGTGGAACACTGGTTGCCCATGTTGGTAATGACCAGGTCTAGGCTATTGCTGCCCCTGGTGGGGGTGTGAATAAGTTTATCCAAGGCATTGCAATTTATGAATTCCAGAAAACGTTGAGCAAAAGAGTTGATAGATGAGTAGTTTTCCCATTTAATGGTGGGGTAGTTGAAATCACCCATTATTAGGGTGTTGGGTTGTACCCTAATACTTTCCAGTGTATCAAGAAATGAGGAGTGGGAATCCTGGGGCATGGTGGGGGGTCCCTAGCAAGTTACAATTTGGATTGCTGTCTTGCCCAGAGTTAGTTGCCCTTGGATAATCTCGGATGCATTATGCTGTGCAACTAGCCTGGAGTTGTGGATATCCTTAATGAATATGGACACGCCTCCACCTTTAGTGCTTCATTCCGGGTTAGGTGGCTGAAAGGTGTGGTATGAATTATAGTCTGGTAATGTAAAGGTGCTCTCTGGAGCTTTGAACCAGGTCTCTGTCACTGCACAGATGTCGATGTTCTCCATTTTAAGGAGTGCCTCAAGTGAGTGCATTTTGAGGCTTAGACTTCTAGCATTGAGTAGCATTACCCTCAGATTTTCCTTGCTTGTACCTGTTACGGTGGTGAATTTGTCATTTGAACCTTGCCTAAAAATGGCACTATAGGGGTGGCAAGAGCCTTAGCCAGTATCCGGAATCTCTGGCAAAGCATTGTGGCCTGTCGATCATGTCGTCCCAGGCAGACAAATAATGGATCCCCTTAGAATGACACCAGAAGCTTAGCCAATTGTTGAATCAATTATTTTGTCCTTGTACTGTGGTATCATTCTGGGTGATGGCAGGATGCTACTCAGGGCTAGGGCCATCCCTGCCTGGGCTACAAGATTGGGGAGCTCCTCCATGTCTTTTTTCATGTAGTCCAGGGAGGTATGTCTCAGGTCATTCACACCAACATGGACAATGACAGTGTCATATCTGTACTTGTTGTGGAGTGACCTGAGTGCGTGCATTATGTGGCAGATCCTGGCACCAGACAGGCAGCTGACCGTAACTTTCTTCTTGTTTAGCATGGTGAGTGGAACATCAGTGTGCCTGACTGTAGAGTCACCTATGACTAGAGTGTTGTGCACGTTGTTATGCCTTATGGGCTGTGGTTGAGTGGCACACTGAGTTTGTGGGCTATGTGCCATTTGGGTTGTGGTGGGGGTGGAGTTTGCTTGTGTTTCTGCTTTGGAGGTCCCTGATGTTTGGGCAGGTTTTTATTGAAAGCCTCCACAAATGTAGGTGTGTGTTTTGTGTTTCTATGTGTGTGTTTTGGTGGTGTAGGTTTTGAGGGACTATGTGATGAGTGTGGTGTGGTGCAAATGTTCACCTTCTCCTCTTGACTGTCTAGTCCAGTCGGGTGAAGAGAGCTTTGCTTCCAGTTTGGCTATATAAGTGCATCTCTCACAGGTTGTAGTGTTGGGTGGTAGGAGGAGAGGGTTGTCTGTGTACATGAGGCAATTGCTGCATTGCCCCAAGATGCCCAGATTCATCAGGTAGACAGGAGAAATCACCAGGAGCTGACCCTTAGACATGCCTGGATAGGTGCTTATTTATTAAGTACTAAAAACTGCTTTCCTCTAGACAAGTGAGGAAAGTTGAGTGCTGTAGTAATTTGCAGTTTATTTAGTGCTTACAATGAGTTCTGAACAAGTGCTGAGTTCAAAGAAATAGATTTGAGTTGAAACTAGAAAACTGACTATTTCTAAGAAGCAAAATTAAGCTAGAAGGCTTCCCTCCAACACAGAAAGGCTTGGGGGCTCAGTAGTCTACAAACAGTTTAGACCACTTACAGGAAATGCAGGAAACAAGCTTAATTTGTTTCTCTCTGTGTTAAGTAGAATGAGCTAATGACACTAGACTGGAAGGGGTGTCCCAGATCAAATTTACAGTAGGAGCGGGCATCTGCAAAGCCACCAATTATAAGAACAAGACCCCAACAGGGAGGGAGGGTGGGGATACTAACGCTATTAGCCTACACTCTTTAAACAGCCACAAAATGAAAGTTTTTAAAACAGATAAAAGAGCAAAGAGACTCTACAGAATGCTCTTAACTGCAAACAAATTAGTTACTCATGCAGATGAGTTAATAGCAATAAAATGCAGTAAAAACTATGCAGCAGGCAATAAAATGTGCTATGTATGAATTGCTAGAAGCAATAATCAGTATAAATAAGCCAAAAAAAGAGGATACTTATATATCTCTGATCAGAGTTGTAGTTGTGGAGAAAGGGATAATGGCAATAATCCCTTTCATCATCATTGGAATGTTTATCTCTTCCACATTGTACATTCCCTATGGTTGACTGACTGTTCTGCTTGATATGTTAGAGATATCATTCTAACATCTTACAGCTGAGATGGCTTACTGTTAACTTGTTGTGGCTATGTTGTGCAGGGTCCTGGGTTCAAGATTTGCAAGTGTTGGTTATTGTGTTGCAAGGCAGACATGTTCAGCTGTGGAGAAAGGGATAATTGCAATAATTACAAGAGATCCCTTATTTTGGGCCCCTTCACCCCCATTAACAGTGCCTTTGGTCAGATGATTTGCAGTGAGAGGTTCAGAGTGTGGATCTAATGTGCAAATGTAATACACAGACACACACACACACACACACACACACACACACACACACACACACACACACACACACACACAAATATATATGTGTGTGTGTGTGTGTGTGTGTGTGTGTGTGTGTGTGTGTGTGTGTGTGTGTGTGTGTATATATATATATATATATATATATATATATATATATATATATATGGGTCTACTTCATATGATCGACAGACCATTTGATCGACATTCATTTGGTCGACAGCTCATTTGATTGACAACCAGTATTCAAGGCAAAAACCTGGTATTTGCCCCCCTCCCCAATGTTGTACAACCCTGGAGTTGATATATATAGTTAGGGGTGTGTGGGCGGCACAGCCCCCCACATTGGGGGTGAAGCCCCCACCTATTTTCTTTTAAAATGTGTAGTTTTTGTTGAATTTATCAGGATTTAAATGAAAATACACCCCCCTAACTATATATATCAACTGCAGGGTGGCACAGTATTGGGGAGGGGGCAAATCCCTGTTAAGTGCCTTAAATACTGGTTGTCGACCAAATGAGCTGTCGACCAAATGAATGTCGATCAAATGGAGTGTCGATCTTATGAAGTAGACCCATAGATATATATATATATATATATATATATATATATATATATATATATATATATATATATATGTGTGTGTGTGTGTGTGTGTGTGTATATATATATATATATATATATATATATATATACACACACACACACGCACATGTATGTCTACATATATACATATATTGCTCTCTCTCTCTCTTTATATGTATATATATATATATATATATATATATATATATATATATATATATATATATATGTATACATGTATGTCTATATACAGATACATACATATATATATATATATATATATATATATATATATATATATATATATATACATACATACATACATACATCTACATATATAAATACATTTTCCCTACTGTTGAATGACTGTGCTGCATGAGATGTTTGAGAAAGCATCACATTTGTGTATAGTTCAAATGGCTTAGTGGTAATTCAGTGGGGGGGTGGTGTACAGGATCCTGGGTTTACGACTTGCAATGGCTGTTTATTTTGTTGATGGGCAGAACATGGACTGTTGGATACAGAGTGATTAAGGCACTTTTAATCAGTTGTAAGTGGGTTTGCATGAGTTTGTGCGATGGTAAGCAATGCTAACTTCCAGTTAAATATGTTTACAGACAGTTAGCCTGACAGTGCTTAATCTGGGAAGCCATTGCTTGTTGCCATGCAAACAGGCTTAAACCCACTTACTACTGCTTAAAAGTGCTTACTCCCGCTTACCCCCATGCTAATTTCTTTAAAAGAAAAAAAATGGGGTGATAGGAAAGTGGTGAAAAAGGGGGCATGCAGAGGGAAAAATAATAGGGATAGTAGCTAGGAATGTGCAGGATATGTGTACGGAAGGTTCATAGCTGTCCATTTCTTCTACAGCAACAGCTGTGCATATGTACAGAATTTGGAGGTAGATTTGGACACTCAAAGGGGTGAGGACAACAATAATGCATTGTGAAGTCAGTTAGACCAGATTATATGTGTCCAGTGGACATGTGTGCACAATGAACAGCTATGTATGGGGCAAAATTTTTTGGGAGGAACAGATTGCCTTTTATTTTGAGAGTGGGTTGTTGGGGAATGATAGTAGGTATATTTGGGAAGGTAGGTTGGGTAGGAAGACAGGCAAGACTGCATACAGGGGTAGTATATGACATATGTAGGAGGTAAACACCTTGGATGGGGAGGGGTGTTTGGAATTCGGAATCCGATAAGCCCCCAAATGGAAACAGCACCTTCAAAGCCTCAAAGGTGGCTGTGTTGGGGGCTGAGCGGGAGGGGCAGGGTGACCCTCTAAATGTGCCATGTTGCCATCAAGCTGCTGTAGCAGATCTCCAAACTCCTTTCAGAGCTCGCTACTCACCAATCCCTGGACCTGTCTTTGGGTGACAGGATGCTGTCCATGCCCACTCCCAGGGTGGGGGATGAGCGCCTTTCCCTGAGGTGGTTCCACCCAAAGGTGGTGCAGGACCAATGGACAAGGAGGTCCCAGGTGGGTCCCAGACATGCCCGGGCCCGGTGCTACGGCCAGATGAGGTGGGAGAAGTGGGTCTGCTGGGAGTGGCCTTTCCATATGTGCTATGGTGTTGCAGTTTTAAAACCTATGTGGGTTAGTAATAGTCAGCACAATCCCATATTAGTTATAACAGCATGCATAGATACTCCCATTAATCCAAAAGACCAGATTTGGAACAGTTGCATAGCAAACAGAACATATGCATATATGGAACTACAGTGGCCATTTCAATGGCATGCAGGGTACATTGATATCAACAGGCCACCAATGATATTATTTCAACATGGAACATTAATAGAAACACATTTCAATATTTATTGAAAAAAAGGAAATATGTCCCAACAGTAGGTTTGGTGTAAACATACCCAGTGATTTGTGTATTTAGATTATTGTTGCTGATATGGTGGGGTGGAGAGAGCGGTGTCAATTAACAACTTATATATCCTTGTACTACTCGCAACTTTAATGATCATTGCTCTAATCATTAATGTACAGGTATTATCACAATACCCTATGGCCTTGGTTTGGGCAGTGGCATGTTTGTATACAGTGTATACTTCAACTGTCATATAGCTAAATTCTTACATCTCTTACCTGATAGACCTGTGGAGGGACTGTTTGTTAACACTATCTGCCTGTTTCTACACATATTCCCAGATTCAAAGTTAATATTATGCACATACCTCTCAATCTTTTAATGCACACACTTTGGACAAAGCTTGACAACATGGGGGTACAAATAGGGGCATGTTTTGAATATTGCTGTCATAAACTTGGAGAGTTGCATGAGTGACAGAATTTGTTTTAATATACATTTTCTGAAGGTTTTGAGGTCTGAAAATCAAATGTATGTCATTATTCAGTGACTACAATTTTGAGATCATGCCACTGATTTGCCAGGGGGACAGAGGAACAGGCAGAAAATATGAGCTAATTATCTGGACATTCTGAAAAATCTGTACAGTTGAGAGGTATGATTATGCATACAGCTTACTACCACTCCCAGGATTCGAACCATGGCTGTGTCTGCTAAAAATACAACAATTTAACACACAGTAGCGTGTCCTATTTGGATACTGCTGTTTATCACTTCACTGTTTTCTGTCTAAGTCTCTCTTGGTTGTACAATCTGACCTTGTAGTTACAACAGTCTTACACAGACATTCCTATACATATTTTTATGTAGCACAGTGTGAGAAACAGTGGTTGATACAACAGTACTATTCTGATATCAGATGTTACTGAATGCTACATGTCAGGCCATACTATACCAGAGTAAGCACTACCAGCCCAGGATTTTAATCTTTATTGGCATACACAGTTTTCTTATCTAACAGACCTGTGGAGGGAATGTTTGTTAACACTACCTGCCTGTTTCTACACATATTCCCAGATTCCAGTTAATATTATGTACATACCTCTCAATCTCTTAATGCACACACTCTGGACAAAGCTTGACAACATGGGGGTACAAATAGGGACATGTTTTGAATACTGCTGTCATAAACTTGGAGAGTTGCATGAGTGACAGGATTTGTTTTAATATACATTTTCTGAAGGTTTTGAGGTCTGAAAATCAAATGTATGTCATTATTTTGTGACTACAATTCTGAGATCATCCCACTGATTTGCCAGGGGGACAGAGGAACCGGCAGAAAATATGAGCCAATTATCTGGACATTCTGAATAATCTGTGCAGTTGAGAGGTATGATTATGCATACAACGTACTACCACTCCCAGGATTCTAACCATGGGTGTGTCTGCTTAAAATGCAACAATGTAAATCACAGTAGAGTGTGCTATATGGATGTTGCTTTTAGTTGCTTCAGTGTTTTCTGTCTAAGTCTCTCTTGGTTGTACAATCTGACCTTGTAATTACAACAGTCTTATACAGACATTTCTAGATATTTCTTTTATGTAGCACAGTGTAGGTAACAGTGGCTAATACATTACTATTCAGAAAATGCAACAATAAATGCCATACAATATCAGAGTAAACACAACCAGTCCAGGATTTAGAGCTTTATTGCCAGGCAGTTACAGTTTTATTAAATATGACCTATAAGGGACAATTATTGTCATATTGTCTGGTTTATTCTGTACAACACATACAAAAGTGTTTATACTGCGAGATGACTTTCTACTCCTTTATATTTATTTGGTATGACTACTACAAGCAGGATTGTTACTCACCAGCCTTGCAACACAGCCTTTGAAGCCTACTTGCATGGGTTTCCTGATTCACAGCCCACTCAGCTGCAGCTGTAAAGGAAAGAAAGACATATTTAGGCATACCTATCTATCACATACACATGCTGGACTTTAGTAAACAGTAATGGTATGACTACTTACACACTGCTGGGACATCAGCCCTCTGTCTTGCTTCTTGGACCCACTCATCCAAGACCTCCATCTTTCTCCCCTTCAAGTCAACATAGTGGTGCCTGACATGCTCACCAGTCCAATGGATACCAGTGGCACTAGTGGGATCACGGACGAGATGGTCCCAGGCTTCTACTTTATATTGGGAGCCCTGATACTAGCCCTGCATCAGTCTCTTGTCATGGTTTTTTTACCAGGAGTCCTACCATGACCTTGGACTCCTGTATGCCCCAGCGCTGCACCCAAAAGCGCAATCCCTCTCCAACTCCTGCCATCCTGCCTACAGTGGGATGCTGCAACCAGTTACGAGGTGTATTCCTGCCTGTGGTGTTTAAATATGGCCAATTTCCCACCCTTTGTTGTTATTAGACAGTTTTGAATATGCTGAGCTAAGCTAAGTTACGGGCAAACCTGCTTAGCTAAGGTTGGCATTTCTTAAAGGGACAGGTTCATCACTGCTTACCAGTTGGGCAAATCCACTTAGCTGGGCTACTCATTGCTTAGCAGTCATATTTACACAATGCTTACACCTGGTATGCAGAGCTGTGCAATGCTTACATTGCTTATTTTTTATTTTATAGAGTATCTGCTGTATGGCATTGATTCATCATTCATTACATATTATAAATTTGTTTACTGTCCCTGACATCCCCCAATCTGCTTTCATTGCATTTATTCATGTATGACTATACTATATGGGGCACTTGTGTTTTTTATAGGGATTTCACAAATTTATTAAAATGGCACCTTACATCTGGACCTAATGCAGTACTCTGGTTCACAAATATATGTTATTTAGTAGGTAATACCAAAAAAAGATGTTTATGTACTGCTTTCACTTATAAAATGTGAACAGTTACACTGGGGATCAAACTGTGAGTGGCTGTTCACAAAGCATATGCTCTAGGCACTACACTATTGCAATATTGATTGCGTTTGATGTCTCTTGCTATTTAACTTCTTGTGCTGTTTAAGCTGGACTAGGCATAGCTAAGCAATGGGCTCAGCCGCACAGCTACACTTAAACTTTATATCCAATTTATAAAAAAAAAAAAAGTTTTGTTGTGTTATTTTATCTAAACCCTTCAGAATATCCCTGTTAATGCTAAACCTGTTATTTTATCAACTGTCTGGTTTGTGGGACAATTGTCCTTTTTGGCTTTGTCCACATGCCTTACTCTGATGGGTTGGGAGGTGTGCACTATCTGCTTAAGCTACCTGTTTTATTCTAATAACTTTTGGCTTGGTAGCATACCTCTCAACCTCTTAGAGCAAAATATGTGGACAAAGCCTACAATAATGGGGGGATAAATAGGGACAAATTTTAAATATTGCCCTTACTAAAAATAAAAAGTTGATAGACTAATAGGTTTTACATTAGCATGAAGTTTCTGACAGATGTTTGGAGTCTTACACTGAAATGTTATGTCATTATTTAATGACTTCAATCCTCAGCTATTTGCCAGAAAGGTACACATTTTAGTGGGAACGCACCAAAAATGTGAGGCAAACATCAGGGCATTCTATGAAAATCTGTACAGTTGAGAGGTATGCTTGGTTGGGATGATTGTCCCTTTTGCCTTTGACCACATATTTTTTTGTTTTCCTGATGGGTTGGGGGTGTTACGAGCATTCTCGCTTGTTTTTAATTGCCAAAAAGCAATTCTGGAGTGCAGGGGGCATGTGTATTGTGAGAGCTCTGCTCTCAAACACACCCCCTGTGCTCATACATGGAACCATGTCTGTTTTAGAGCATGGCATCGTGCCTTCATAAATATGCATGGCACGCTGCTGTGCTGAACAGGAACGGTCCCTGCCATGCAGGAATAACTTATTCCTGCACGGCTGCTTGCTGAATACCAGGGTAAGTGGTCTATGTACTTCTCTTGCTGTCATCTGCATGGCCAGTGTGTGTTCTACACAGTGTATTAGAGACACATCCTACGGTTAATATCCAGCCTGCCTTACCTACCAAAGCTGTGGGAAAAGGTGTGTTTACACTACCTTACTGTTTGCAACAATACTCACATATTCTTGTGTGAAAATATACAGACAGCTTAGTACCACTACCAGGATTCAAACCCTGCCAGATTGTTCAAAAAGTAGTCACAATGCTTATGTTTATCAGAACAAGCTATCAAGGAACTGCTGTTTCTTGGTTGAATGTTTTCTACCTATTAGTCTGTGATTTGGCCAAACTGACCTTGTACTTCTGACATTCGTGCATGGCAGACACTTGTTCTACTGTGCACTCACACTTTCAGATATTACATTACAGGAAACAAGGGTTAGCAAGCATTTTTAATATTCAATTTTCAGAGCATAGTGCAGGGGAACTTTGTTATCTTTTTCTGTTGTACAAGACTTGACTGCCACATGAACCTCAGATACTTAATGCTATCAGAGACATATTTGCTGTACAAAAGCTATACACATTTCCAATTCCTACTAACACAATGCAAATATAACACAGCAGTCCAGAGTTGTATAGTTTTATTGACAGGTTATCACTGTTTTATGTATATCACTAGCATTATCTGTGGTAATTTCAGTTTTATTCGATTCAAACAATGCACAGATTACAGCACTGACAGGTGATATTCTACTTTCAATTATACTGCCAGCTAGATGAGTACTCACCAGCCTCGTGGCACAGCCTTTACAACCTGCTGCCATGTGCCTCCACATTCGAAGCCCTCTCAGCTGCAGCTGTACAGGAGACAGAGAAATATTTATGACTACCTATCCATCACATACACAGCCTGAACTATCTTAAACAGCAATTGATACTGATACTTACACACTACTGTGGCATTCCCTGCCCGAGCTTCTTGTTCCCACTGGTCCAGAAGGTCCCTCTTTCTCCGCTTGAGATCAGCATATTGATGCCAAACCTGCTCAAAAGTCTGAGGGATCTCAGCAGCACTGGTGAGTTCATGGGCGAGACGGTCCCAGGCCTCTGCTTTATATTCTGAGCCCTGGTACTGGCCCTGCAGCAGTCTCAAATCACGGTTTTCAACAAGGAGTCCAACCATGACCCTTGGTTCCAGAATGCCCCAGCGTTGCACTCAAAAGCAAACACCTTCTCCAAATCCAGCCATGATGCCTACAGTGATGAGCTTCAACTGGTTATGGGCTGTATTCCTGCCTACAGGGTTTAAATAGGGCTGCCCTCTTTCACTTTGCTGTGATTGGTTACTTTTGAAACTGTTGATCTCAGCTAAGCTATGGGCAAACCTGCTTAGCTAAGGTTGACAGTGCTTAAAGGGGCAGGTTCAGCACTGCTTATCACTGGGCAAAGAAACTTAGCTTGGCTACTCACTGTTTAGAATTCATATTTAAGCAATGCTTGCAACCAGTAAGCATGGCTGTGCTATGCTTGCCATTGCTTACATTTTAGTTTTATAGACTATCAGCTGTGTGGAATTGATTCATCATTCCTGACATCTTATTTTGTTTACCTTCCCTAACATCCCACTCTGTGCTTTCATTACATTTATTCTTGTATGACTATCTGTATGGGGCACTTGTGTTTATATGGGGGTTTCACAACTTTATTACACTGACACCTCACATCTGGCCCTAATACACTGTTCTGGTTGCAAATATAAATTATTTACTATATAACTACACTTAAAGATTACATTTGTGGTGCTTTCACATACAAATGGTACCAGTGGGGCTAGAACACTGCCTGTCCACTTGGAAAGCATACATGCTAACCACTACGCTATTCTAGTACTGCTTGTGATGCATGTGTATTGCTATTTATCTTGTTGGGCTGTTTCACCTGGGCTCAGCATAGCTAAGCCATGGGCACACCCACACAACTATGCTTATATTTTCTTGCTGATGTGAAAAAAAAAAACATTAGGGACATTTTGTTTAAAGTATTTCTCTTGCAAACTTTATGGCTGTTAGACTAACAGCTTTTGTATTTCCATGCATTTTCTGAAAGGTATGATGTCTGTACTTCAAATTCTGTGTTATTATTTTCTAACTTCATTCTTTAATGCTTTGCCACTATTTTTACAGTGGCTACTGCACTTTTATTTTACAGCCATACACTATACGGCATTTTGGCCACACTTCTGATGTTCAAAGGGCGATCTCGCTCTTTTTGCATTGCTGTACTGCAATTCTGTTATGCAGGGGGCATGTATCTTGTGAGAACACTGCTCTCAGACACACCCCATGCGGTCATACACATTTCCATGTACATGTTGCAGCATGGCAGCGTACCTTCATGCATATGCATGGTGCGCTGCCGTGCTGCACAGGAATGGCCCCTTGCATGCAGGAATAAGCTATTCCTGCACGGAAGTTTACTGAATCCCGAGGATCATCTTTCTTCTCCATGATTTAATCAGTGCTGCTGGCCCTGGAACAACACCCAAATGATCCAACAGAATATCTTTAATTCTAAAAAAACAACTAATACACTGAGAGAATGGTAATCTGTTTAAATTGTTTGTGTTATCATACTCTCATCATTTCAAACACATGTTTACCACAGTTCTACAATTCTAAGGAGTCTTGGAGACAGCTCTTGCAGTCTAGATTGGTTCATATTAGATTACAAAGTGAGTGGCTTGTAATCTGAATGATGAACTTCTGACCATAAACATAGCTATACATTTTCCTTGCTTAAAAAAGTCAATATTACAATCTTATTGTGGCAGTGCAAAAATGTTTTTCTGAAGTTCCAAAGTTGTATTTATTTTATTTGCTGTTATTTTATGTTTATTAACCAGGTAGTCAGGCAGGCCTAAGGACCCTTTTTAGCCAAGTCACAGGCCCAATGGGCAAATACAAAATATAATCAAAAACATGTATTTTGGAAAAAAATGAATGCAAAGCAGTGTAATGTTATAAACAGCTCAAATTCATATAAAGAATAATGGAAAAAATATACATCAGGTAATGAAATGTATGTTACATGTAGTTCAAATGAACTGAGATGAGGTATATACAAGCCAAGTGATAAGATATATAATGGAACTACCTCCAGCTATCTGAGCAGATATGAAGTTTTGCAGAGACATTTAAGAAATGAAGACAAACAGAAAAAAGAGGAAAATGTAGGTATCTAAGGGATACTTTAACAGACAAGTTTAAATGTTTATACTTAATAAGAGCTAATGAAGGCAGATGTAAAAGGAGAGAGTAAACATGTATCTGTGAAACACTGTAAACACCAATTATCAGTTTGTGTAAAATGAATCCCAGCTTGCTGGAACAATTTTGGCGAAGGATCTCTCACAGATAAGAGTACAGGGTGGCCATTGTAGTTATAGACATTCTGAACTTCATAGGATGTTTGAAGGGCTTTTAAATATTAATGTATTAAGGAGTAGGGGGCAATATTTTGCATGTAGTATTTTGAAATTAAGAATGTTAAGTTGAAGAGTAGACTCAGTAGCAAATGGTAGCTATTTCCCTTTGCTTATCATAGGAGAATGGTGTTCATTTTGGCTTGAAAGTTTGCGTGATCTAGCAGGCATTTTAAATCAAACAATGTACTGGCGCCATATGCAGATGTACCAAATGACAGGTGAATGATTTGCTGTTATCATAATCTGCAAAGAACATCACACAACAGAAGCATTTATTTGGAAACTTAACCAAGGCCTCACTGCTAGCCAATGTCTTTATGTACTAACTTATATAACAGATCTAACAGCACTGAAATTACTGGCAATAATTTGATTTAGAAATAAAGTGTTTACAGTCCTGCCAGATTTTTCACTTTTGCTGTATGATGAATTGCTTACATTTTTTTCTGATTAGAAGAAAAAAAACATAAAATCTAGTTTATGACATAGAATGATCATTCCGTTTTCTAGAAATATGCATTCAGCACTTTCTAAATATCATTTAATCTGGATAACTCACAATCCAAAGCAGACTTGTGCTGTTTTTTGTGCCAGTTGTCAACATACTATTTAGGTAAAGTGAACCATTTTCAGAACCTTACCATTTGCTTTCCATTGTTTACCGGAATCATAGCAGTAATACTTTTGAGTGTATGTTATCACATACTTTTTCGAACCTTCATCTAACACAAGTTGTAGACTGGTGTAGCTCATATTCCAGTTAGTAAATGTATTACTACAAACAAGCACAGCAAAGAAACTGACCACCTTAGGGATGGAGTAGTTTTCTAAGCTATGTACTCTGCTCACTCTAAGAATGTAGTCACCACAGACCCTGACTGAACCCTCTGATTTTGGTTCCTAAGAGGGAAGACTAGTGTAGAGTGATCTGAAATCTCTACAGGTTCATAGATTTGTTTTTTTTCATATAATATAATGTCTAATGGTATTTCTATATTTATTTTTTTAATGCATTGAGGGGACTTTGGCTTAAAAATAGCTTGGAAAGATTTTTTTTTCATGTGTATCTTCGTGGGGTACACAAACAGACTGAATATCCATTATGAATGAATGACTGAAATATGTATATATATTTTTAAAAGTGAAATGTGTGCATAAAACACTTCAATTATATATCATTTTGGAAAGAAAGATTTTTTTTTGTTAAGTTTTTCCACTTCCTCCCCTTGTTACCTCTCAACCATCAACCCTCCCATGATTATCCCTCTATGCCATGAAGCTGGGTGGAATGAAAAATATTTTTAGTAAGTTAACAACTCATTGTACATTTTATTATCTGCCTTTCTGGATTAAATAAGTCACTGGGATTCATTAACACTAGTTCCAGTGATAAGCTCTTTTTACTGGTTGTGGTAAGCATTTCCAGTCTGGAGACATCCTTGCTGATGTACTTCATCTCTAAGTGGTGCAGCACCATGGTGGGCTGTCTCTGTGGCTTATCACAAATGCAAATAAGGCATTCCAGGGGAGTGGAATATGGTAATTAGCCATGTGGTCCTCCCCTGGAATTGCCTATAGTAAGGCATTTATGTAGCCGAGCAATTCAGAGGACCTCCTAGCTGCAGAATTAGTTGCCACTACCAAGTTTTTTTTTTTCACTAATGACGTTACTCCCCTTATACAGAAAAATACTCAGTCTTTCTGTTTTATTATTTGTCAGCAACTCCTTTTGAGGCTTTACCTTTTTATCTGTTCTAATTAAATGGTTCTTTAATCTTTTTCTTTAATACTTTATTATTATTCTTATCCTAAGTATCAGTCTTTAGATCTTCTTAGTTTTCTAAATCCTGTTACGTTTCTTCAAACACAGATTCATCTTCACCTATTCCATGTCACCCTCAGCCTTTAAGCACATATGTTCTTTCTCTAGTAAATTTGAGTATATGACTTCCTAGGCAGTGAGAAATCTTATTGCATGTCATAGGAAATAATTATGTAAGTCATCAAGTATTCTTAAATTCCTAAATTTACAAAGCACAGTCTGCCCATGGACCAAAACTACCTTGCAACTGCCCACTCTAAAGTGGTATCTTCTACCTGTACGAGGGCAAACCAGCTCAGGCTGGGATGAATTTACAGGAGTCCATCTAGTTATCAAGGTTTGCCTAAAAGGAAAGGAGGGAAATCATTTAGTTTTATACATAAAGGAAAATTGTGCCATTGATGAGAGATTTAGTGTTTCCCCAGGATGCCTTATTTATTTAATGATAAGGTTCAAGTTTTTAGTTTGAGTGTTTGTGGAGACATTTGTTTTATTGAGCTATAGGAGATGAGACCTCAACAGCAGGGACTAGTAGACATAAGGGTTGATAAGAGGAAGAGTATAAGGCTAGAGCTTCATCTCTCTGTCTTGGTAGTTGAAGCTCTTTAGACTGGTGATCTTTTTTATTTAGGAAGCTTTGCAGCTTACAGTCATTAGGAAATTTAGTTAGCCATGTATTATTATGTTAAACAGGCCAAGTTGTACCTTAGCTACCCATAAAACATAATTTTAAAGCCAGTCCTTGCTTCTCTGAAGTTTTCGTGGTCAAATCACTGCTGAAGCTTGGATTACCTTTAGTTACCTTTCACTCCTTGCATAATATATAAAGAATCAAATACTAGAAAATAAAATTGTCAGGTTCTCCCTGTTAGCAGATACAAATATGCTTCCTTCTAGAAAAAGATAACTGTCTCCCCATTACCTATAGAGCTACTTTTCTACTTGATTTCCTGACATTTGAAATTATAACCCTAGTTTACCTCTTCGCCCCAAAAAGAAAACTTCAATTAGCAGACTAAAGTTACTCACTTGGAGAGAGCCAAGAAGACACCCTCACAATGATATGTCTGAGACTGAAGCTCACTATTGGAGATTTTTTTTATTTTCAGAGTACCACTCAGGACATGGAACAAACTGCCTCCAAATATTAAAAAACAAACAGTTGAGTCATTCAAAAAATCTTAAGCAGCACCTACTGAATAAGGCTATATACAACTACTTTCTTGAAAATGGCTAATTTACGTAATAACAACTATCAATTTTTAGACTGTATACTCTTTATGTGGAGTGGAAGATGGTTCCATAGAAGCAGTATTTTCTATGATACAAATCTATCCCTCCAATATGTCTTATTTATTTTGCTAAAGGGAGCAAGATCCCTTGACTCAGTGTTTATGATACCATTAGACTTGTGATGTATAACAGGACTGACAGACAGGGTCTTTTGAAGCTCTATGCATGAGTCAGAGGTCACTTCTCAATAGCCTGCATGATACTTAAAAGAGGGGCAAGGCTTTGAGATGGTCTTCATAGTTTTTACAACTATATCCTTATTTATTTTTAGTGAGAAAGGATTGTAGTCATTCTAGTTGTGACAAGAGTTTGGACCGGTACATACTGACTGGGGAATTATGCTCAATGATTGGCCTAATGACTGCTGAGTACAGTGGAATGATTACATCCATGGATATAGATGCAGTCCATTTAGATATATTATGTAAAAAAAATGACTTCCTTTCAACAGTGGACACAAAGTGATCAAATGACATTTCATTGTTGATATATATTCCCAGATTCCCAACTATGGGATTCATTTTCACGGGGGAGTTGTCAATACATATAATTAAACAGAGAGTCATGCTTGCCATAGGATATGATTATACACTTTTACACCTTTTGCTTATGTCCATGGTTTGACACCAGTTATTTCTTTGGGATAGGTCCTCTCAGATGATCTTGATGTTCTCTGGGGATTTTATGATGGCACTAAGTTTTTAGACATCTGCATATTTGGTCAGCCACATACCCTTAAGGTTAGCATTGGCCTCTGAGAAGTAAATATCAAAAAGGAGTGGGTAACCATTTGAAATGTCTGGACTCAGTCCAAAATGTGGAGACTAAATTGCTGAAAGGACTTACATATGCTAAGTCTGAGATGCCATTTCTTGGAATATTTCATTTTCTATGGGGTATGCCAATCTCAGAGTGGTATATATAAGTTGTGGGGTGTAGGGGCTTGCCCCCACACTGTGAGGTTCAGGGAGCCTTGCCCCACCTGTAAAAAGAAGTCTAAGGAGAAAAGTGATTTTTGAGATTCACCCTTCTCCTGTGTTTTCTGCCTTTTTTTTCAGCTTGCTGGCACTTGGCATTTCCAATAAGGGCATTTCAACAGGGAACCTATGGAGTGGCCCAAGGACTGAACCCTGGGATATATTGCTAGTGACAGGTCTTTTGGAGGTGGTAGAGCTGCCCATTTTAACTTCCTGGGTGCTATTTGTGAATGAGTTACATTAGTTTTGACATTTAGTCAGGATAGTTTATCTATAAGTCCTGAGTGTGGGATGGTGTTGAACACCTTTTGAGGTCTAGATAAGTGGAATTAATATTCAACCATATTCTCTAACAATGTTTGATATAATTTGATTTATTCTCTGTATGTTGCCAACTGTATGCTTCAGTTCTTTACATATATGCATATACTTGCTTTTCTTTGCGTTAATCATTTCTTTACATGCAAAACCAAATATCTACTGATTTTGTATTTGCACTTATTTTTATATTGTTAAGCTTTGTGGAATAGGTAGTGGCTGAAAAGAGTCTTGTAACATCCCATGCCCTGTCCTCATTAACAAACTATATATAAGTAAATAAACAGCGTTTTGGAGATCTGAAACAGTGGTTTGGAGATCTGAGAAGTAGACGTTAAACAGAAGAGGTCCTAGCAGTGAGAAGTGGCAAATGTTACTCATCACCTTTTTCATTTCTGAGGTGGTGGCATCTGTTACTTTAGCTACATGGACTATATCTGCCATTCAATTTGTTATCCATTTTAGAGGTTCATAGGTTCATAGGTATATACTAGACTAATAATCACCAGAGCTTTTGTAAGCCTAGCCAAACAACTCAACCTAATTGCATCCCTGGTGACATGTGTATCTTAATTAGGGGGTATCCTTGTTAGGAGGGGGTATATTAGGAGGTTGGTAAAAAGTTATGTTGGGGGTTATTAGTTAGGGAATGTTTACTGCTGGTGTCAGTCTACAAAAGACATGGGGTCCAGCCTGGGGATGAATTTATGATTACCCATCCAATGTTAGTTAAGGAATATTTACTGTCTGCCTCTGTCTATAAGAGACATGGGGGACATATAGTATAAGGTTCTATGTTTAGGCCTTTAAGCTTATTTATGATTCCTACATGGGGAATATTGTCAAAGGCTTTGGCCAGATCCAGATATGATGTTTGAATGGTCTGGTCACTGTCTACAGCTTCAGTGACTTTCTCAAAGAGGTTTACTAAATTAAGAATACATGCTCTCTCTTTGACAGAACCATCTGGTTTCAGGTTTAGTGCAATTATATTTTTTTTATACCAGTGCTTATGAAATCAGATATAATATGTCCTATGGCTTTGCAGATTTGGCATGTTATGCTGATGGGTCTATAGCTCTCAGGATCTGAGTTAGGAGCCCATTGTGGTATGGCACAACAATAGCCATTTTTCATACCCCAGGAACATACTCTATGGTTTTGATTAAGTTGAATAGTTCTTGGAGTGGTTCTAAGAGGACATGTTTGCTGCAGTTTTTTTTAAGCAACCAGGCTTAATACTAAGGCCTGTAAAAGTGTTAACAGTGCAATCATGACACATTCCATGATAATATTGACGCTTTTTGGGATGAAGTTGGCATTACATCTATATGTAAGTATCTTAACTCTGTCTTTGAAATCAGAGTGGGTAATACCATTTTGAATTAAATCAGAGCATTTCTGAGTGTTATTTTTTTTAATTATCTGATGTAGTTAAAGAAGGATCTATGATTATCCTTGGTTTTAGGAGCAAATTTCAAAATATATTCTGCTTTCATCTTCCTTAGAATACTTAATGGGATATATTTTGACTTATTATATGACTTAATTAACCATTTTTCTTCTTTTATAGAGCTGATAAATGCTATATTCCACAGAGGTGTTTTATATATAAGTACCCTAATATGTATAGTTATATACCCTTATATATCATAATATATTTGGTTTCTAATGTGAATTCCTTACATGAGAGCAAAATTCATTGGCAAAAGTGACAGATTAAGCTACATTAATTGGTAAAAGTGTCAGCCAAAGCTACCCATGAACTAGAAATCTTGTAATTGAATTTTAAGAGCTCACCTTATCATTTTGACAGATTTGTCTTTGATTTCAGAATTACGCACTGCAGTAGGTTTGAATACCCTAAATAACATTGCTTACTAATTTGTGATCAGATCTGACCAACCCTAAGGATACTATGGATGAAACACAAATGAGTACAATGCTAGTGGGATGAAACACAAATGAGTACAATGCTAATGAAGATAAGGTCAAGAAGATGTTTCTAGAAGATGTTGATCCCTGGTGGTCTGATTAACTATTTGTACAAGAGAGTTAGCACTTACTAAGTTATGAATCAGGTGACCCAGTTTAATCAAAGGATAGTTGAAATCACCCATCAACAGGTATTTTAACTTATGGGTAGTTCGTAAGCATGACAAAAAATTTATAGCAGTTCTTTAGGGACATAGAAAGTGACCAATAACAGGCTATGAATTGGTATTTTGTATTGTTTAGTGTAATCTGAAGTTTAATAAGTTCATTTTCTGGGACACTGGAAATCAGTGTAGAGATAATGGTGTTTCTGGGAAATCCCACTGTTTCCAGCAGGTTTAAATGTGAGTAAGATGCTGAAAGTCAGTATAAAGAGGAAATGCTGTCTTTGCATTGAAACTAAGTCTGTTATAACACAGATATGGATACATTCGAAGTGCAGGAGAGTCTTGAGATCCAGCATTGAGCAGAGGAACCTTGATATGGTCCAGATTGCAATTAACTGAAAAACATTTTATTATGTTGGAATGTCCAGAAAGTGGTCTTTGCATGAAAAAAGGTACTATGCAGGCAGTGAGTGTTTTGGCCAATGTGAGTGATCAATGAAAAGGAAGGTGCAGGCCATATTTTGTGACACAATTTGGGCTATTGATCATCTCATCCCATGCTGATGCATAATGGATCCTTCTAGAATGATACTAGCTACTTAACACATCGTCAAAGCCAATTATCTTCTCTTTGTATCTGGGAATCACTCTGGGTGAGGACAGGATTCATCTCTGGACCAGAGTAGTACCAGCTTTTGATATAACATAGCAAACTGCAGTGCGTCTCTCTGCATGTCCCTCTGTTTTGAGCACCTCATGTCATTCACACCTACATAAAGCATCACCAGATCCTTGCCATACTTTCTCTATTTTATGGACTATGAGGTGCCTGTGTCATCACAGATCCTGGCACTGGAAAGGAAATTAGATGTCACTATGTCTTTGTCCAGCCTATTGAATGAAGATTTGGTGTACTTGACAATTTTGTTACCACTTACAAGGACACTTCTATATGGGATTTCAGACTTAGTGGCAGTGGAAGATTTACAGTCTGTGGCATGGTAACTCACTGAGTTATGGTAGTATGTCAGAGTTGTGTAAATGGACTGCTGTTGAGTTCCATTAGTCCTTATTATGGAAGGATAGTGGAGTGATTTTTCACAACCCTAGCATATATTAGTTTAGTTTGATCTTTGGCAGGTATGGATGAGGTTTGCTGTTACTTCCTGATGATCTGTGTAAGTGAGAGGGTGGCCTCCAGGTGTGTTTTATGTGTCATATGTATATATCAACACAAAAAGAAAAGTGCAAAAAACCATAAATCCATAAAGCCAAAAGGTGTACACGTAAAGGCAAATATCTAAAACAAAACATATACAGCACCACACCACACCAAGACAGCAAGCAGTGGTGAGGTGTTGTGTAATATGGGTCACCTTCAGTGGATCAACTCCTTAAAAAGTCGAATGTCATATGGTTGGGACCATATGATCGACCTTCCAAAAATTCAATGTTTTCTATAGAGATCACGATACTGTGGGGATCAGGGAATGCATCCTTTCCCCAATGTAGTACAGTCTCAGAGTTGGTATATATAATTTGCAGGGGATGTGAGGACTGCAGGGTAGGACTTGTCTGTTTAGATTTGGAAGTTACAGAATTTTGAGTATCTCATCTCGACCATATAACAGTCGATGTTCAGCAACTTCGATGTTACAATATTGACCTATATATTTATAGATCTGTTGCTATATCTGTCTATCTACAGCTATATATCAATATATATATATATATATATATATATATATATATATATATATATATATATATATATATATGTGTGTGTGTGTGTATAGAGAGAGAGATAGGTAGATATAGAGAGATAGATAGATAGATAGATAGATAGATAGATAGATAGATAGATAGATAGATATAGAGATAGATATAGATATAAAAGTATACCGCTTACAAATCATGGCATGTTGGTCCAGTATTAGCTGTGAGCATTAGGCAGTTCTTACACTATCTCAGAATACCAAGTGCAATAAGGCTGGCAACAGAAGTGCTAAAAACAGACTGGGATCCATATTTGCCAGGTAGTTCAAATTAGTGAAGGCAGTAAAGATATACTTAACCAGTTTAGCCAGTAAGCTAAGGAAGTATGTGGAGTAGCTAAGCCATGGTGTGGAGGAACTTTACTAGGTAAGATGAAGATAGACTAACCCTGAACTTAATTTACAGGAAGGAAATGGCATAATTCAGTCTAATCTGAGACTGGCACACAGCTGTAGTTTGGTACAGTATGCAGGCCCAGTATAATAACAATAACAAAAGGGCCAAAGAGATAATATAAATTAATCACAGAATCATCCGAGAGTAGTAGACAACTATAAATTTGTACAGTTCACAATTACAGTTGTAAGACAGTGAGGTGCAAATGCTGTATGAGAATAGAATAAGGGCTGAGCAGATAGTAAAAACTATATACAGCAATTTCTAGAAATGGAGGTTAAGATGCTACCAATAATAAATATGCAGGTTGTGTCAGATTCAATACATACACCATCCAGATGAAGGCTCAATTGTCAACAAAGTGACTGAAGAGAGGTTGGCACAGGTGCCACAAAACAGCTCTACTTTGCATCAATGAGATGCCAATTACCTGAAACCTGTTTCACCAAGATGAAAACACCAACAGCACCAAAACACTGACATACAGGAGCACCAGCTGTGCACTCCAGGTAGCTAACAGCTTGACCATCCTGTTGACCTTTGCCCCTTACCCCCACGGTAGTGTGATCTCAGAGTTGGTATATTTAGTTAGGGTGGGTGCGTGGAGGAGCCCCTGGATTTGGTTTTGTTCCATTTACATGTTTGTTTCAGATGGCCGAACAGTTACTTACCTGGAGTGAACAGTCAGTGTTCCGAGACATTGGTGTTTTGGTGCTGTTGTTTTTTTTTTTGTCTTGGTATAACAGGTTTCAGGTAAGTGGCATTTCATTGATGTAAAGTAGACACCACAAAACACCTGCTAAAAGAATCTATACACTGCAGAATTTCTCCTTCCTGTACTCTTATTGAGGGGTGGTAATGGGATTAATTCAAAGCATGCTGAAACAAATGACATTATCTAATCAATGGCACAATGGATAGTAGGTGATTTCTTGCTAATAAATGTTTTGGTCATGATGCCTGGTTCCTATTATATGGCTATGATGACACAATGACCTCTGGAACATGGTCATATCCAGTTTTTACCTTTCCTTCACTTATGACTCCTATGTCAAAATTAAAAGGCTGGAATCGCATGCATATGGAGGAATTGTGCCATTAATTAGGGGAGCCTTCTTTTGTATTACTTGAAGCTCTCTCATTAAATGATGACTATGAACCCCAAATTGCTTATGTTTGTCATACAATATGGGGCAAAAAGCCTTTCCTCTGATGCCTACCATCCCTAAAATGGGACATCATCTGTCTACTGTCTCTTCATTCAGAACAACAAAAGACTACTCTAATCAGGAGTAAAAATGCTGAGATACCAGACTAATCTTTTTAGGTTCTTACTTCTATGTCATGATCCCCACATCTAGTTATTGGCTCTATCCTCTCCATGTTCATAACAATAATCACTCACTCCACCACCTATAAAGCAAAACAAAAAGGGTCCGAGAGACTACACACAGTGAAATGCATGCTTCCGACAGCCTTAATTAGAAATTACCCCATCGTCACACAGAGGGCAGCTAAAACCCAAAGCTCCAACCTAATGGTATTTCCTGCATTTCACGGAGCTGGTGAGACCAAATTGATTTGATAACTGTTATTCTTCCTGTGGGTTTTGTTTTCATCACAAAATCTTACCTATGAAGTAACGCTATGTGCTAACACTGAGACACAGAAACAGAGAAGGAAGCAGAAACTTAATGGCATAGTTAAGTGTATCATTAGCACACTATGATAGCTGTTGCACAATGTAGGCACATTAGTAATGAACTCACAGTGACTGTATTACTGAATCTTTGTATTTTAATTGTTTACCTACAAAATGAAAACATTAGTAACATTTACAAATAGAATCTTGAAGGATATACATGTAAAGTCCTAAACAGCAACATAGCAATGCTTAATACAATTTAAACATGTATATGAATGCATTCTAATTTTTATGGAATTGCTGTGGCCATTTAGGCATTGCTACTAAATGATGTCTCATGCTTATTATTGATTATGTTTGTACAGTGTTATTGTTTTCAAGGTAGCTAGTTATGTATGACAATAGCTGTCAGCTTCTTAGCTGAAGAGTCAGATACAGAGCCCAAAATAATGAGGAACAAAGGCCCAAAATCAGGCACAGATTTTAAATACTGCACTTGTATACTTAAAAAGTTGCTAGAATAAAGTTTTTTTATTAGTATCCATTTTCTAAAGGATATTAAGTCAAAAACTCAAAGGTCTTTCATTATTTAATGACTCCAATCCACAATAATTTGCCAGAAATAACAAATTTCATTGGGGATAGGCCAAAAATATGAGGCAAACTCATAGACCTTCTACCAATTCGGAGACATTTGGAAAGTATGGCTATGACTGTCTCATGTTCATGGTCCAGAGAACAGCCAATCCATGCATTTTCTAATATACAAATTAGGGAAAACACCTCAGGAGGTTATATAAAGTCTAATAAAATGGGTACAGTAATCAAGGTGGTTCTGAGTTGACGTAATCATGATTTGAGAGTCATTTAGGCTTCCTTCTTGTTGGAACACTCAGTTTTGGAATAAGTTTCCCAGTACAACGTAAGCCTAAATTATGGGACAAAATGCTTTGACTTTTTTGTGAGTATCACACAACCCTGTTTTGACAAACTGATTTCCTTTAAGATAGCTTCACATATATTGGTATTATTTATCATAGTAATATACTCAGAACTTTAAAATAGTTATTTTCTCTGCTGTATTATCTTTGATTCTATTCTATAAAACAGCTGTGCATGCTATGAAACTGGAAAGAAAAAAATGGCTGTACTAAGTGCAGTACAGTGTTTACTTTGCATTTTAAAAATAATTATTATGATAACTTATGAGCCAAGTCTTTCATTGTTTGTTTGGCCTGCAATGTCATGTAATTTCTTAGTAGAAGCAGGTTTTCTAATCAGTCTACAAGGCACTCTAGTCACATTTTTAAATTATTAGACTTTATGTTAAATCTGACTTCAGGTTCAGGTGTGTAAGCACTAACAGCGGTACCAACAGGGTTAAATGAACATTTGTTTATTTTAGATTGCCATCAAATGGTTTTAAAAATTAGCAGTATATCATCACAATGAGTATTATTTGAAACAGTGGAATTCTTTATATCGCCGAACAAGTAAGGCTCTGAAAGAAGGCATAAATAATTTTAAGAAATGTACATTGAATAAACATGCCTTTCCAATAACTGTAGCCCTATCATATCTCAGACATTGCATATTTTCCTGTCATAGTTTTTATCATCATGCATTTTTAATATTTCAAAGCAAGGCATTAAAATGCACAAATTTAGCATAAAACATAACCCTTAAATATAATAAATATGCCAGTGCTTTTTTAGCTTAAATTTTAGTATACCTATTTGCAAATAAACAAAATGATGTACTGTTACAAGTATTTGCAGCTTTACTTTATATTGTTACAGTTTTTCCTTTAATTATATCAATCATGTTACACTGTTTGATTTACATCAGAAAGGTAATTTAAAAAGTTGTCTTTTTCCCTAAAGTCAGAGCATAATTGTAACGTTCCAGGTACTGCTAAGAATTATTGCCAGAGTTCTTTGTACTGGTACCAGTCTACACAAATGTGTTCTCAAAACAGATGTCAATATTTTTCTTTTGGTCTTCCCTTTGCTTTGCTCTCCAGGTGAATGAATTTCTTGACATCCATTTCTTGAATATATAATAAATTATTTATGATCAGAGGATGGATCATAATCCTCTACATTATAATATTCTGTGATCGACTGGCATCTTGCCTGGGATTTGTTTCACCTTCTTGTGTTGCTGAGTACCAGGATAGGTTCCATTTCACCTGTGACTCTGAAATATATTAAGCAGATAAATGGAGAATGAATGAGTAATGCAACAGTACGTTTATTTGTTATGTAGACCGCCTTAATAAACCATGGATAAAGGTTGAACTGGGTAATTCAGTTCAGCTTAGGAAGAATGATGCTCCTGGTAGCACAATGAAATTAAAAAAAAAAAGAACAAAAAAAAGCTCTTAATCTGTCTTCTATTATTAATCACATAGAAAATAATTTTCCTAGTAGCCCTGGTGCCATTGTCCTTATGAATTACATTTAAGTGTTGCTGCCCTATACATAGAGCCTTCAAATGTGTAAAACTAGTATCCCGTAAGTTACTTCTTTTCTAAAATTAGTTATTCAGCTTTAAACTTAACAGTTACTTCTCTTTAAAAATTAAAATGAATTCTCCAATTGCACCAATGATACTTTCACATTTCTGCTTGAAGAAAATTAAAACTCTATTCCATCCCATGACAGTTCTCTGTAAAGGGACATAAAATA
The DNA here is from genome assembly GCF_019279795.1 of Protopterus annectens. Taxonomy (NCBI): domain Eukaryota; kingdom Metazoa; phylum Chordata; order Ceratodontiformes; family Protopteridae; genus Protopterus; species Protopterus annectens. The sequence goes on from NC_056728.1 coordinate 380,753,923, forward strand.
CCTTAAACTGTGACTGTATTCCTTGTCATAAATACTTAGTTATGTACAATCTCAATATCTTTCTGTTTTTGTTTAGCTGTTTAAAGATTATCCTTGGTATAAATACGGACAGATGTCAGTGCTGTAGCTCACAGTGTGTCTGAATTTTATAATGTCGCACTTCACGGTACATTTACTTCAGCCTCAGTGACAAAAAACAGAGGCTGCCAGTTATTTGAAGTATGTGTGTGTGTGTGTGTGTGTGTGTGTGTGTGTGTGTGTGTGTGTGTGTGTGTGTGCATTTGTTAACATCATCAGCTGTAACCAATTAATGCAGTAATACTGTCATGTGTGAGTGTGTGTGTGTGTGTGTGTGTGTGTGTGTGTGTGTGTGTGTGTGTGTGTGTGTGTGTGTGTGTGTGTGTGTCGTTGCCTATATTTTTTATCCTTTCATGTTTTCAATACTGCTGCAACTCCATAAGGATGAACCATGTAGTTTAACACCAATAAATGCTTCTGCTGTGAAGTTTGTTACATTTCATATTGTAAACTGAGAGCGTTGAATAGCATGCAGTGAAAACAGAGCAAAGTTTTCATTACCTCTTTCTTCCCAACAATTGATTTCTCATCAGATCCCAGCAGTACCTCAGCCAGAGGTTAAGTAGAGGTCTTTAGAGCCCACTTGACATGTGCTGCTATTGGTACTTTTTGATCTCTCTGTGTATGTTCAAAAGGGTCTACTCTGTTACTGAAAGAAAGGGAAATGAAAACAACTTGTTGCTGCGGCATCTGCAAAAGCCACTGGAAAGATCTATGGACTGCATTCTCCCTAATAATAATGGGCAAGTAAACATTGTGAATTTGTCTTCTGTGAAATCTTTTTGTGCTGAAGAATACAAAATATAAAATATCAAGTTGATCTGATACTGTAAACTAACACTGCTCAATTTATTTAGAGTGAAACTGGTTCACTGCAAACTGTAATATTCCACCTCTTCTCATTAGCATGTCTTTGATTTATCTTAATAGTAAATATTTATGCATGTGCTTTGAGTCAGTGCATAATAAAATAATGTAATAAGGTAAGTCTGAATACTGATAAATTCATTAAGCATGCTTGTGATCCAAGAGTACTTCTATCTAAAAAGTTGCATAGCTTTCTGTTTCTCAGAGTAAAACCTGTCTTGCCCCACTTGACAGCAGTTGTTCTCACATTATTATATTATATTGCTATCACATTTATATCACATTTGTCTTTTTTCACTTGCATACATCCCAATATGATACTTTCACTTACAAATTCAGGTTACTTGGCAGAAAGGCTGCCCCTTGATAACAGTTGTTATTCTTACACATCATCATATGAAGATTCCACCATTTGATAGACAAATCAGCTAAATGATGTGTAATAGTCTCACTGAAGATTCACAGTCATCTTTACAGGTATAATATGATTTTGCTTTCAAATATTTCAGTTTTTATAGAGTCTGGAAAGCCTTGATGAGTACTGCACAAGTCTAGAACTACTTAACCGCTACTTTCTGTTTTTACACTAAGTGAGTATTTCTACTTTGTTTCATGATGCAAGGAATGGGAGATGGTCAAATCTCAGCTGCACGTAACACATCATCAGAAGAGAGACCCTTTTATCATAACTGAGGACTATAGATATGACAGGGACTTTGATTTTCTCTATTTATTATATTTATGCATTTTACTGCATAGTTGCAAAGCACATGAAATATACTGAGTTTGCTTTTCCATTTCAGGAAGGAGTAACTTTTCTCTGTGAAAGATCATATCCTGTAGTATTGCCATATTAATAACATTGATATGGTCATTCTTTTAAACAGAGATTCAGTATTACTTATTTTGATGAAATGAAATTCTGTTTTCCCTGTTTTCAAGAAATCTGTTACTTGCAGAAAACAGAATTTTCTTTAGGACTCAGATGTGTCCATTTTTCAGGGAAAATGAGTGTTCTTCCACAATACAACAATTTCAGATTACTGGAATAGTCAACTATTCATGGACTTGTATGTACATCCATGCTCATGTACATATGTGTATATACACAAAACATACACTCATACATACACACGCATATACAGACACAGATGTGCCTCTCCAGTCATAGCCACTTTACTAACTGTGTACCCCTCAGATGTCTAACTGGGATCAGGCAAATTTAATAAATACTTAAATAATGGCCACAACAATGTATTTCATTTCTCTGCTATCAGTATACAGTGTGATCCACTGCAACTCCCCTACACACAAGTACACACCCAAAGCTGCACACCAATTACATCTACCTGCATGACTATATAAACTTCAAATGTCTGGCTGCATTCAAATATATAAATAAATATGTACCTAATTTCAAATCATTGTTATTAGGCCCATTCAGTGCAACTCAGTGCAACTTCCCTATGCATACACACATGTGGCACGCACGTGCACACACATACACACACACACACACACACACACACACACACACACACACACACACACACACACACACACACACACACACACACACACACACACACACACACACACACACACACACACACACACACACACACACACACACACACACACACACACACACACACACACACACACTCCTACACTTAAACAATCCATAATGTCCCATAGACTGGCTGGCAGTGGCATGCATAGTATTAAAAAATGTATTCAAAAAATTCTGTCTTACTGCAATCCTTTCTGCAAATCACTCGGCAATCTTTACCTTTTTACTCTGGATGCCCCAGGTTCTTGGCCCAGAAATTATAGTTTATTGACCATTTGGACAGTTTGTCCATCTCTTTCAACTTTCTGGTTTAAAAGACCACATCTGCGCTTGTTTCCCATCTTTCCTGTAACTAACCTACTGGGTAGCACTAGAAAGCCTTAAACTGATACAAGCCTTCTAGCTTAGGAAAGAGACTTTGGAGTGATTAAGTATCAGTTTTCTGTACTTTCTTGCTGAACTTAACTGTTTTCCACTTAAACACAGATTTGACAGCTTTTATTGTGATTTAAAAGCTTGTTTTTTTTTCACATATTTTACTTATTTGACTGCCTGCACTTTTAAAAAGTTTTTTGTTTAAATAATTTGTTTAACTGTTGTAGGCTACACACTAAAGTGTGATAGCCTTTTCTGATCGTTTGTAGTCATTTAAAGCTGTTTTAAGTGTATTTTTTACTGTGTTTGTCTTATCTTTTCAAAGAAACAAAAAAAAAATCCTTGTTTCCCGCCTTTCTAAGCTAGTATAGTCCAGTTTTCAGGCTAGTGTTGAATTCAGGGCTGTGATACTAGTTTCTGAGTTGCCCATACCTTACTTGGATAGAAGGAAGTTTCTCTGTTCACCTGTGAGAGAGGGGAGCTTTGAGCAACCTATCTGTCCCTGGAGGAGTGGTTCCAGCCCAGAAGTTAGTAGTTTATTGGCCATTTTGGGCTAATTTCTCTCTCTTCCATTTTCCTACTATAAAAACCGCGTTTGCATGGTTTTGCGCACCGGGCAGTGCTGGTTAGCTACTGTTAAATTATTCCCAGCTCCACTAAGTCTCCTCTTCAGTTTTCCCCTTGAAACTAGTCTAACTCTCAACCTAAGCATTCAAAAAGCATCTTACAGCCCAGCACTTGCTCAGACCTAATAGCAAGCACTAATATACCCTGACACTGACTGCCCAGCAGGGAAAGGCTCTTTATTCACCCCTCACCAACCAAGCGACTAAGCAGCTCATCCTACTATTCAAGCATGACCAGAGGGCAACTTCAGGTGCACTCTCCAGTCCAGCTGGTGAATGTCGGTATCCTGAGGCAATGTTACATCTGCCTCATGTACACAGACAATCCTCTCCTCCTACCACAAAACAGTAACATATGCAAGAGATGCAATTATACAGCCAAACTGGAAGCTAAGCTGTCTCCACCCAAGACTGGAACAGACAGTCAAGAGGGGAAGGGAACATTTGCACCACAACTCCAGCCACACACAGACCTACTAAAACAGCACTGGCAAAAAATACACATAAATACACAAACTCATACTCATAGGCTCTAAATAAAAACCTGCAAAAGCATCAGAGACCTCCAAAGCAGACACACAAACAACCTGCACTTCCCATCACAAACCAGACAACACATAAAAGGCAAAATCAGTGTGCTGCACAATCACAGCCCTTAAGGCAAAATAACATACCTAACACACTAGTAATAGCTGGCTCTATAGTCAGGCACACTGACATCCCACTCACTAGGCTGGACAAGCAGAAGGTTACTGTTAGCTGCCTGTCGGGAGCCAGAATCCACCACATAACACAAGCACTCAGGTAACTCCAGAACAAGTACAAATATGACTCTGTCATTGTTCATGTTGGTGTTAATGACCTGAGATGTACCTCCCTGGACTACATGAAAAGAGACATGGAAGAGCTCTCTGATCATGTAGCCCAGGCTGGTATGACACTGACCCTGTGTAGCATCCTGCCCTCACCAAGAATGATACCTCAGTATAAAGAAAAAATGATCAATTTCAACAATTGGCTAAGCTTCTGGTATCATTCAAAGGGGATCCAGTGTCTGTCAGCCTGGGACAACATGCTCGACAAGCTGCATTGCTTCACAATAGACGGCTTGCACCTTTCACCCCTAGGCTTTCGAATACTGGCCAAGGCTCTTGCTGTCCCCATAGTGCCTTTTTAGGCAAGGCTCAAAAGTCAAACCCACCTCTGTAAACAGCACAATTAATAAAAAACTGAGGGTTATGCTACTCAACGCCAGGAGTTTAAATCTCAAAATGCATGCACTCAAAGCACTCCTCAGTATGGATAATGTCAACATCTGTGCAGTAGCTGAAACCTGGTTCAAGGCTCCAGAGAGCACCCCAGCACTACCGGGCTACAACTCATACCACGCACTTTGGCCACGGAACACGGACCAAAACACAAAAGGAGGGGGTGAATCCATATTCATCAAGGATACCTACATCTCCAGGTTAGTGGCGCAGCATGATACCTTTGAGATCATACATGTGCAACTAACATCGGGCAAATTTGCAATGCAAATTGTGGCCTGCTACAGATCACCCTCCATGACCCAGGACCACCACTCCACCTTTCTGGAGACACTGGAAAACATGAAGGTCCTACCAAATACCCTGATATTGGGTGATTTCAATTACCCTACCATTCATTGGGAAAACTACTCGAGTACAAATTCCCAGACCCAGCATGTCTTGGAATTCATCAACTGAAACGCCCTGGATCAGCTGGTAAACTCCCCTATCAGAGGTGAAAACATATTGGACCTGGTCATCACCAACATAGGCAACATGTGTTCCACACCAGATGTCAACCCATCACTGGTTAGATCAGACCATAAACTAATCACTCTGGATGTCCACACCCCACCACCACCCCCAACTAAGGAAACCACAGTAAAAAAACTTTTCTAAAGCAAACTTCACCTTACTTAAGACAGAGGTGGTAAGTTTCACAGCCCCCACGCTAAAGCATAATGCTGTCCAAGATGCAGAAACCTTTACAAATGCACTCTGAGCACCTACAAGGATGCATAGATCGTGCCATCCCTAGCAAAACCAAGACTCATTCCTCTAAGAGAAGGAAACCAGTTTGGTGGACCCCTGCAATAAACAGGCCATACAATAGAAGGAGGAAACTAGTTCAGAAAAAAAGCAAATCCCAAGAAGGAAAGATATCCCTGATCAATATCAGTAAGGAACTGAGGTCCCTCATGAAATCATCCAAGGCTAACTTCGAAAGAAAAATAGCCAAGGATTCAAAAGATAACCACAAAGCCTTCTTTAGCTATGTTAAGAATCTAAGTGGCAACTCACAGATATGCACTGAACTACTGCAAAATAGCACAAAATATACTGAACCTACTGATATTGCCAACATCCTGGCAGATAGATTCAGTGCAAACTTCACCCCCCTCTCACCTCCAAAAGGGCCCACAACAATAATGGAAAAGTGTAGTTTCCCAAAAATCACAGATGCACAGGTGAAAACAGCCCTTTCAAAAGTCAAAAACACAGCATCAATGGGACTAGATGGTATGCCAGGCTGTGTCTTGAATGAACTACAGAACAAACTAACCCCCCACCTAAACATGCTGTTCAACCTCAGCCTCTCCACAGGCTATGTGCCCATAGAATGGCACACAGCAAGGTTATTCCTCTCCACAAAGGAGAGGCCACAACTGACCCTGGTAACTATCACCCCATAAGCCTAACTAGCCTGGTCTGCAAGGCTATGGAGCGCATCACCATGGAACTCATTAACAAAAACACTGGGAACCTCCAAACACTTGACCCAACCCAGTTCGACTTTGTTAAGGGCAAATCATGCCTATTAAACCTGGTTGACTTCTTCGAGACAGTCACCAAGGCCATAGACAAGGGAAAAGTGGTTCACACAGCCTACCTTGACCTCGCCAAGGCATTCAACACCATTCCCCACTCGGGTATTACAGAAAAACTCACCAGCCTGAACATAAACCCCTACGTCATGAGATGGGTTGCCAACTGGCTTACAGACAGAACTCACACAGTAAGAATAGCGGGCTCCAGGTCTGACTAAACCAGTCACAAGTGGTGTCCTGCAACGCTTGGGCCTGGGACCCCTACTGTTTGGTATATACTTCTCAGAAGTACAGGCAAACACAGGAGGACTATGGCTAACCAAGTTCGCCGATGACTGCAAACTGGGAGCTATAATTGACTCTCTGGCTGACACGGACATCCTCCAAAAGGGCCTTACTGAGACGGACACCTGGTGTCAAAGTGATGGCCTCAAGCTAAATGCCAAAGAATGTATAGTCATCCCGCCCACGAATTACCACATAGGTGGCAGCTCCCTTAATACAGAAGAGGTAATGAGAGATCTGGGGACCCAGGTAGATAGTAATCTCTCCTTTGACAATCATATTTCCAAAGTAGTTAGGAAATCCTTCTATGTGGCCCATCTAATTACTAAAGGTTTCGCATCTAGAAATAAAGAGGTTATAGTGCCCCTCTACTCGTCACTCATTAGACCCATCATAGTGTACAATGTCCCATTTGGGAAGTACATCATAAGTACATCATAAGACACTTCCAACAGCTGGAAAGACCACAAAAGTACCTCACCAAGAGGATTACTGGTCTTAAACATATGTCCTATGCAGCCCAACTGAAAAAACTCTGGCTGTATTCAGTGGCATATTGCTTACTCAGAGGTGATCTCTGCCTGACTTACAAAGCCATGTCCAACTCAGAATTGATGGACATGCTCCACCCAAAGAAATCCAAGTCACTGCGAGCCACGCACTTTAGTGAGCTAAACCTCGCCACAACAATAAATAGAACATGCTGGAGGGATAGATTCCTGTCACAGAGACTCCCCATGCTTTGGAACAAAATTTCAAATTACATCAGGCAGAGCCCCTCACTAACACTCTTCAAGAGAAACCTTGACGAGTCGATGGGTTACAGAAAATACACCCTTGGGATCACTTCATTGGCTCTGCTTGACAGAGGATCAGTTAATTAATCAATGGGGTGGCGAAAGCCAACACACTCTGGCTAGGCTTCTAAATGCACTCAGGCAGTAGCCTAGTACCTACCTATAAACCTATGAACCTATGCAACCTGAGTCAACTACAAGCAGAGTGTTCCTGCTCACCTGAAAAAGCAGAAGGACCAGTAATAAGATGTTATCACCTTATTCCTTATGGCGCATGCACAGAGAGACTGGGGTGGCAGCAGAATAGCCAGCTGAGTCGTCACTTTTTCTTTTAAAGAACGTAGAATTTTGTGCATGCACTGCACATGTTTCAAGTACAGAGTTCCTGATACAGAGAGCCATTATTTAATTTTTATGCAAAAAAATGAATACAAAAGAAAAAAGTGTTTTTTCTTTTTTACATTTGGAAGGTCTGTAGCCCCGTATTCCAGTCCCTTGAAATAACTACAGAAAAAAAATCATCAAAAAATCATCAAGTCTTATATAGCTATTACAAAATCTACAGATTTATTATTTTAGATGGGAGAAAAGGAATTTGTAAAAAAAAATTCTTGCAACCACGATTAGATATGTAAAACTTCCAGGGCCTGGAAATATCTGTTAAAATCAGCTGTTTTAATCTCTTCACACCTTAAACAGAGTACCACTGTTTTATTCTTAATGTGCTAACTGGCTTGTAGAAAAAGAGCAGACTACCTTCTACCTTCTCTCATATAAACACTTCTATAAAAAAGCACCATTTCACCTGGGCACAGACTGACAATAAAGAGCACACCATACTAATTACAGTCCACAGAACAATGCAATCACACTGTTAAGCCCCACAAATAAGTTAACCTCTCCTGATCAAATGGTTTCTATTCTAGGCCCTAAATTATGGGATAAACTCCCTAATGACATTGGAATTGTCTCTTTGATATAGAATTCTGGCAATAACTATTGAAATATCTCCAAAAACAGCTACTTGCTCCTGCTTCAAGCACTCTGCTATTTCTTAAATTATGCTACCTCACTAGGGTTCCTATTAGATGTTCAACAGCTTAAGTTCGAATGCCTTATTATGGACACCTCAGCATCAAAAGTTTAAAATCGCGAATGGCCACATACGCAAATTCTTTCCAGAGGCTGTTATTGGGGATTTGCCCTTCCCCCAATGTAGAGTGATCTCAGAGTTTGTATATTTAGTTAGGAGGGTGGGAGGCACAGCCCCCCACAACAGGGGGTTTGGGTTCAGAAGTTTATTTTATTTCACGACGGCCTAGAGAATTCTTTCCAGAGGAAAAAATGGCCATTCGTGATTTTAAGATTTTGACACTTAGGTGTTGATGTTTAGAGATTCGACAACCTAAGCTGTCGAACATGTAATTTAGACTCCCTCATTACATAAACTGCTAGATTTACTTTAATCTTACTTACAGGTCTGTAGCACATGACTTCAAGAATTATTGCAGTAGTTGCTGTAGCTTTACTTTTATATCTTTCTAGCATTTATGGGCAATGCTTTTTCAATGATTCTGTCCTCTAATTTGTTGGTCTCTTACATGATTTGTTTATATTTGTACAGCTCTATACATTCTGGAATTATAAACATTTTACAGTTATTTTTGTCTTGTATTTTGTTAGAGTACCATTTTGTGCCCATGGCCACACACACATACACACACACATATACACACACAAAGAATTCAGAGACTTACAGTTGTCTGACAAGTAATCAAGACAAATGCCAACTGCACAAAAAACAGACACCAGCTGTAACATGAGTCCACAATGGCAGAATTCACAATTTTCCCACAAACCACAACCCCACCAGCTCCTGAAAAGTCTTTAGCATGAGTCCTGCAATAGATATAACTCAAATCATTTAAACTCGATTACCTGTAAAATTTACTCCAGGCCATTGTATATGGTATTGTTACTATGTAATACACTTCCCAGAGTGTTAGAATGTGGATAAAATGGATACTTTTGGCTTCACTCCAGTATGCTGGCTAAAAAACATAGTAAGTACAACAAATATTTGTGTGTGTGTGTGTGTGTGTGTGTGTGTGTGTGTGTGTGTGTGTGTGTGTGTGTGTGTGTGTGTGTGTGTGTGCGTGTGTGCGTATCTATATACTAAATATAAGGTTTATTTGATCAAAGTGCAAAATGCTATCTATATCATGGCTGAGTTTACATAACAGGACAAAGAAAAACTGTTGCAGTGTGTGTGAGCAGAAATCTTAATGTCCTGTGCTTTATGACAAAAATAAAAAAAAAGATGAAATATGACTATATGTCAAGCCCTCTGCAGAAAGCATCATTAACCAAATTTCATGCCATAACTATTTTATTTTGTTTTACTTCATTGTATTGGCATTTTGCTAACCAGACTGACCAAAATGGGAAAACTCATTTACTGGATGGAGTAAAGGAGAAAAGTTCCAATACTACAAAAAAGCATTATAGTATAACTCAGCAGTGTGAAGTAGAGAAAAACATTCATATGTGCAAATTAATACTAAAATAAGTAAACAAACAAACAGGCAACATTCATACAAATATATATAGCAGCATATGCATACAAATATATATATATATATATATATATATATATATATATATATATATATATATATATATATATATATCCGCAGTAAAAAACAAATGGTGCTGGCAAGAGTTACCTCCAACAACAATGAAATGAACAGTAAAAAACAAAGCAGGAGGTAGCAGCCACAGCTATGTAGAATAACAGCTTTATTATTAAAAGAGATGAGCGCTTTCACGGCACCAGCCACTTCATCAGACGATGAAGTGGCTGGTGCCACGAAAGCGCTCACCTCTTTTAATAATAAAGCTGTTATTTTACATAACTGTGGCTGCTACCTTCTGCTTTGTTTTTTACTGTATATATATATATATATATATATATATATATATATATATATATATATATATATATATATATATATATATATATATATATATTCTGTATTCTAAAGAGTCAGTGTGAGGTACTGGCCTATGTGCATAATGCTTATTTTGACAAACAGGTTTGATAAAATGTTCTCTGGACACATGATTCTCATGTGCAATATGAACTATTTAATTTTTTTTGTGTAGTGACTGATGACATTAAAACCACTGTGTCATAGATGTATAACATATAAACATATGTTTACAGGTTGTCTTTGAAACTTATACACATACACACACACACACACACACACACACACACACACACACACACACACACACTTGTTGGTGTAAATAGGAATGCATTCTCAATAACTCTGGTATTTCTTTGTACAACTGGCCCAGAACATGGATGAAAAGGGTATAGTGCAAGTGCTGGTTACCAAATAAATAAAATAAAAAAATGAGAAAGTAAAACATTTTAAAGACTCTTGGAGTGATGAGTTTGAAAAGCATTTTTAAAAACATAATTATCAAGATACCTGCATTCTAAAAGCTCAGAGGCTGCCTTAAACTTGTTTAAGTGCCTATTAAGACATAAATCATAGCTCACAACTGTTGACATTTTGGAAAGATTCTCTCTAATTTTCCCTGATTTCTGCTCTATCACTTCTAAAACTGGAAATTAATTTGAAAAGTTAATAGTACCAGTATTTAAAAAAGTATGCTTAATTTGAGGTCTTTCCCCCAATTATTGTATTTAGTTGTTTGCTCTATCTCCAAACTATATAGCATTAACGTGTTTGTTAATTCTGTCATGGGGTGTTGCACATGTCATATACACACAGAGGCAGGCTGTAATAAAATCAAACACATACAGACACATATGCTCATACCACTACTGTATCATTCACATAGCTATAGGGATTTTATGTGCTCTTGGCCATTAACCTAGTAATGTCCTATGATCCTATGAACATTGCACATGTTTATGTTGTTGTCATCCACATGTGCTATGCTGAGGTGTGGATGTACTATAGTCCTACACAGCATATTCTAATCTGTGTGTGATTTGAGCTACTACATTGATGGCTGTTGATGACATTTGTTTACATCTTCCTTCAATAACAGCTGCAGCAATATGCGTCCTGATGGCCATTGACATTGGATGATGATATGTATATTGGTGCCTTGTAGGACATTGTTCTTGTAGTTGAATATATCAACATTGTACTCAGCTGACATGCAACCATCACACGACAGATGCAGTATGGCCCAGGTGTGCATGTGTATACCTAGCATATTGAAATGTTATTTGACATACATCAATATTATGCCATACTGATTACATGGCACATACACTTGGGTTCATCCACATGTTGTAATGCTGTTATATGCATAAACAAATGAAATGTTGAGTTTAACTTACAACCTTGGAGAATTCATTGCATGCACTATTGTTTTGCTATTTACAAGGATTATACAGGTGTACAGCAGCATTCTGTGACTGTCAGCATTTGTGTCATTAACTGTTGTGCATGAACCACATCCACCTCAGTTATAATGTGTCCATATATGGTGTCAGGGCTCTCACCCACACATTTCTGCTGATAAACATATAGGCATATGATGTACAACTGATGTAATGACATGAAATATATAGAGTTGTATAACTGTGTTAACAGTTCCACTGTGCCACATGTGATTTTGACCCAAGGTTTTAATTGGAGGGGATATACAAGCTGAAGTCCAACTATAGCATAGGTACTTCTGTAGTGTGACTGTACTGCATCACACACACACCACTACATCACATCAGCATTACCACTTGATAGTTTGCAAGAACACATATGGATGTATGTCAGGATTTCATGGCAGGATAGCAGGGGGACAGTGATCATGTGGCACATGTGTTGGGTTTTGACATGTACTTATAGAAGGTGCTCCATGTATTGTTTGGCATGTGTGCAATACCACAGTGACAGCTTCCTCACTCATTGACACTAGACTTTGCACTGCTGTACTTTCTGTGCACATAGACATAGTCGATGCATTACCATCAGTCTCACATACTGATGTACCATTCATTATCATGGGTTACTTCTTAATTCACACATCAATTGCAGATGCTTCAGACAATATACATTGGTATTGCATGTGTCAGATGCATGCAATACCCAGCTGTGTATAGGGAATCCAATCATAATAGTGTGTTTTTGTATGTGTTGTTATCCATATGAGTGATACCTATGCCAGCAAGGGATGCTTTAGTCAAGTGTATCACATTTGGCAATGAGCTCCCAGACATCTTGTCAGCCATACATAACTATTCTTTGGGATGTAAACCTATGAGGATTTGACAGTGCAGACTTCCCTTCAAAGTGTTATACTAGATGCTTATGTGATACATCTTTCTGTGTTGCACTGAATTAATGCACAGGTCAGTAACAACACTGATAGCATAGGTTTTATTCTTGCAGGTGTAGATTGTGGCTTGTGTGCCATGTAAATCTCTCAAATAGCCATGATTGCTCCTGATTTCACCTCCAGGTTTAACACTGTCCCTCTTAACCCCCTCCAAAAAGTGGTCATTTTTAGGGAAGGCGAGGTGAATTCCCCTTATAGAATATTGACAATCATTACAGTTGTACACATGTGTTCCTGCAGAACACGTATAATAAGTTACATTTACATACTCTGTCAATGCCACAGATTAATGGTCATAATATTTTAAAAGTGTCTATGATTGTGCCTGTTTCTGTCTACATTTGTGCAGGAGTCTGTTACTATGTGTCCTTGATTGGTTGAGTGCTATGGTGACATGTCAATCATATTCAAGCAAGTCATTTTGCAGATCTTCAGAGTATGCAAATACCTCCAATTATATATACTGTCCTTGCTAAATGTCCTCTCCAGTGAGCATGCCAGTAATATTTATATCACAACCATTCACCTGACATGTAACCTTGTGTGACCATCACACATATACTATCATGTGTGATGATATAATATACTCATAGAAGAGATGTCAACAGCAGTAGGTACTGTGCTATCTACGTATGTGCTTAATGTCATGCTACTGAGTTGTCTTGGAAGTGTACATACTTTGACATATCCTGTCTTGGGGACATTGACATATTTACCATGCCTTTTCCTTTTTATTCATCCTTAAAATTTATTTCTGTGTCCATTTTCATCAGCATACTTTCCAGTTTATGTTTTCTTGGATTTGGCCTTGCAGTTCCCACCTCCATTATTTCATTCTGAAAATAATTGTTGTTGTGTGCATTACACTCAGTATGCCTTTCTTTACTGTGTTATTACTGATATTATTGCAGTATTTTCACCCCTGTTGTCATTGTGGTTGTCTGCGCAATCTTGCCGTAGGTAAACTCAAATGCCTCTTGTCTCTGTGGTTGTGCTGCTCTGCAGGGCTTTGCAACAGCAGCAATGTTCCTGGCCATGAAATCTTGTTTTTATTGGTGTAAATGTGATGAGCAGCATGAATATGCAATTAGCACTGTTGCTGAACATGCTTACATGTAAATTCTGTATAGGCTTTGTGCAAAGCCAGCATTAAGTTTATTGAATTCCTGGGAAAGTGTCTGCCAAAGGGTTTACATCTAAATGTATGTGACTCAGGAAAGAATCTCAGAACCATTGGTTTAAAATTAAAATTAAAATCAGAGTTGATATCTTTCCTAAACACTAGGTGTCTCAAAAATATAATCAATGATTAAAAGCTTGTCTTTATTTGGTGGCTATGGAAATCTATTTTATTACATAAACATGGTTTAATTATATAAAATGCATATTACAAATGCTGAAGCAACATTCTTACATTGTTACAGATTTCATGGGACAGGTAGCAGAGTACCAATGTTTGTAAAAAAAAAAAAAATAAAACACCAAAAACCACAAATCAAAACCACATCAGGAGTAGAAACTGCTTATACAATAATTATTACTGCTGGCACTTAATACAATATCTTAGCAATCTACTGCATACCATCTATGGCCACTATAAACCATGAGTATTTTCTTATTACCAAACTTCAGGATATAAAAATCAACAAGAGCACACATTTCTTTCACTAATCAACTTTGCAGAGATTAAGTGTGTTAACCTCTCAGTATCAAATATTCTCAAGTATTTAGTGACTATGTTAATCAAATTAATTTGAAGAAAGCAGTATGAAACCCTTATAGACATGGCAATATCTTAGATAATAGTGACAAACCTAAGATTTTGTTCTGCTGCATACCAGTATACACATCTCTTTTAATCAACACAGATATCAATATCAATCCTTAACCTAACATTAGAATTAAAGTTAGTTATAAGTAAATCATACCTCATCCTTCTAGAGTTTACCAGAGAAAACTGGAATTCAATAAATGTCATGTTTTGAAAACAGATTGGGATACTACCCTCAATGCCTCAAACAGGTTTGTACAGAATATTAGCAGTGAATTATATGGTATTATTAAATTACACATTTATAACAGATACTGATAAAATAGAAATATACAGGTAAACTCAACCAAAAAATCTTCAATGGAATCACAAAACTTTTATGGTATAAAATAAAAAAATAAATTTGCTGCTTAGTTTCCAAAAGTTATCCAAGATGTAAAATGAAGTCTAACTTCTTAATGTACCAAAAATGTTTACTTTTCTTATAAAATGGTGTGGTGCTTCAGTGTTTTAATGTGGATGGTAAGAACACTCTTAAAATTCAGAACAGGTTATCTTGGGTTCTGTATCCTGCAAAGGTGGACTTGTAAGTACTATTGCCAGGTAGAATATCTAAATGCTGGTGAATCTTCTCTTTTGGTAATTTATTCCATATCACAGCTAGTTTATTATGGCTTTATCTTTAAAGAAATTTTGTATATAATAGCTTAGCTATGATTATTTTGGGTGACATTTTTATGAGGCATGCATTTTAATCCCACATCACCACAAAGACTATGGTGGGAATTCAATAAAGCTTACACAATAATTTTTATTGTGTGCACAAGTTTTAGATTTAGTAAGCTCCATGTAGAGGTGTGCAATCATCTACAAATATGAAAACGTTTGTGGAATGCACATTTCAGCATAAGTAGCTGAAATTTATGCTAATGAAGCAAATCAACATGACTGAGTGATCCAACAATGTATAATGAGACTGTGTAGACTCTGTGCATGTGTCGGCAGTGTACCTGGAAAATTTCCACGTACAGGAGTCTATACGGAAATAAGGGCAAGTAAAAGTCCTGAAATACTGACCAAAATTTTATGGGCTAAGTACATACTGGAAATCATTCTCCCAAAAAATGTCACTATAACTGCTATGACATAAATGTACCTTTGGTCCCCCACCCCCAAATGAAGAATACACTTGTACGTTATGCAGGCTGCTAAAATGTTCAAAATACATGAGACAGAGTATTGTAAATTACTGTAACCATTATGTAATATGTATCACATATTTAGGCAAAGTAATACGTTCCATCATTGTGCTCTTCTGCAGTTTCCATGTTTACATAGCTACTAACCATGTCGATTCCAGGTTGTCAACACAGTCATTATGCAAATAAGGCCAACACTAAGTACAGTTTTTGAATCAAAAAAAGAGTAACCCTGTAGGAATGTTCACATCGTCTAGGCACCTACACAGTATTTTTATTTCCAATGGATGTCAACAGTGAGTGATGACATCAGGGGGTGTGTCAGCTTCCCTTTTTTTTTTCTTAACGTGTTTTTGCTTTGGTGCACTTAGCACACCCATGGGAAAAGGAGCAATAAAAGGCTATTTTTTTGTGTTTGTTATGGATCTATTCCTGTGGCAGCACATGTATGTGTAGGGCTATAGTCTCGATGGTCTTGGGTTCGAGTATAGGATGTATAAGCTTTACTTCACGTTTTGTGTTCCATGCTTGCACGATATCAGGAAAACAGAGATAAAAATATGAATTTTATTTTATTTATTTTATTTTACATTTGGTAACTGGGAAAGTCGCCTGGACACAAGTCCTTTTTCAACAGAGACCTGGGAATAATAGCTCCACTTATAACACAGATTAATAATTCATCAAATGACAAAGATTACATTTAATTACATATGAGCAAAAGATAAAAATAAGGCTATTATCATTCAGTAAACTCTACATCAGTAAAAACATTCAGAATGATATGCTACTATAGAGTATACATCAATTGTCATCATCATTTGCTTTGGTGCTCTTAGCACACCCATGGGAAAAGGAGCAATAAAAGGCTAGTTTTTTGTGTTTGTTATGGATCTATTCCTGTGGCAGCACATGTATGTTCAGGGCTATAGTCTAGATGGTCTTGGGTTCGAGTATAGGATGTACAAGCTTTACTTCACGTTTTGTGTTCCATGCTTGTACGATATCAGGAAAGCAGAGATAAATATATGAATTTTATTTTATTTATTTTATTTTACATTTGGTAACTGGGAAAGTCGCCTGGACACAAGTCCTTTTTCAACAGAGACCTGGGAATAATAGCTCCACTTATAACACAGATTAATAATTCATCAAATGACAAAGATTACATTTAATTACATATGAGCAAAAGATAAAAATAAGGCTATTATCATTCAGTAAACTCTACATCAGTAAAAACATTCAGAATGATATGCTACTATAGAGTATACATCAATTGTCATCATCATTTGCTTTGGTGCTCTTAGCACACCCATTTGAAAAGGAGCAATAAAAGGCTAGTTTTTTGTGTTTGTTATGGATCTATTCCTGTGGCAGCACATATATGTGCAGGGCTATAGTCTAGATGGTCTTGAGTTCGAGTATAGGATGTACAAGCTTTACTTCACGTTTTGTGTTCCATGCTTGTACGATATCAGGAAAGCAGAGATAAATATATGAATTTTATTTTATTTATTTTATTTTACATTTGGTAACTGGGAAAGTCGCCTGGACACAAGTCCTTTTTCAACAGAGACCTGGGAAGAATAGCTCCACTTATAACACATATTAATAATTCATCAAATGACAAAGATTACATTTAATTGCATATGAGCAAAAGATAAAAATAAGGCTATGATTATTCAGTAAACTTTACATCAGTAAAAACATTCAGAATGATATGATACTATAGAGTATACATCAATTGTCATCATTTGGAAGTGGGAGAGGTGATGACAGAAAAGAGACAAGCTTGAGAAATGAGACTAGGAAGAATAAGAGAAGTCTGCATATTGAAAATGAGGGAGGAGGTTCTGCCTTGGGGTGAGTCAGAATAAGATGGAGTAGGATGAGCCTGGGGTGTCACAGTGGCAAGCCCAGTTAGTTTGCAGGTGTGTTTTTAGTGATTTCTTGAACTGAGATAAGGGTATCATGGCTGTTACGTTAGTGGGTAGAGAGTTCCATTTTCTAGCAATATCGTTAGAATAGAGGGAGGCCCCTGCAGAGTTATTGGACTTAGTGACTTGAAGAAGTGGTTTGTTGTTGGAGCGTAGAACTCTAGTATTGGTATGAGAGTCTATTAGGTTTTGTAATGCAGGGATTTTCTTGGGTTGTAGAGAATCTTATAGGTTAGTATGAGCTGGTTGTAGAGGAGGAGATGGGGAGTTCAAGCCAGCTCAGTTCTTTAAGGGCTGAGCAGTGGTGTGTTTTGTAAGGGCGATTGGTGGAGAATCTTGCAATTTTGTTATAGCAGGTGTCAAGTTTGGTAAATCTGATTTTCTGAGATTGTTGAGGATGGGAGAGACATATAGAAGTGTGGGGATGAGATGGGTTTGTCCTATTTTAGCTGTGGTACTGTTTCTGATGAATTGTTTGTTTCTATATATAACCCCCCAGTTTTTTGTGTACTTTCTTTATGGTGAGTGAGATGTGAGTATCAAATTTCATGTTGCAGTCAATCTCGACACCAGTAGTTTGGTTTGAGTGGCTGAAGAAATGGTTGTTTTGCTGTTAGAAAAGATAGTAAATGAGGATGGGGGAGCAGAGTGATTAGTAGGGGAGAAAATGTGAAGTTTGGTTTTATTGGGGTTAAGTATTAATTGGGAGTTGGTAGGCCATTATTCCATGGAGAGGAAAGAAGCTTGTGTTTGGGTTTGCAGTTCTTGGATGGAAGGAGAAGAACAGATTAGTATTGAGTCATCAGCGTATTGGATGACTGAGGCTTCTAGAGTAGAAGTATGGAGGTTATTAGTAAAGATAGAAAAGGGTAAAGGTCCAAGGATGGAGCCTTGGGGAACTCCAAGAGTGACAAGTAATAAAGATGAGAGTTCTTTCCTCAATTGAACTGCTTGTTGCCCAGTTCACAGAAGACCAGAAAGAGCAAAGCTGCAGAAAACAATCAGCCAGGTCAGGTGAATGTAATATGACAATGTAAGGGAGAATGCTTTAGTGTGGCAAAAACAGAAGTAGCCACAATAGGGGGAAAGCAAGTACAAAAATATATTATCTATTTGGTGAATTAAGCAGTCAGAGGAGACTAGAGTCAAAAAGGAGCGAGAGGTGCAAATGGTTAGTTTATGTTAGTCAGCAGACAGAACTCTGGAGAAGGGGAATTGTACCCAATCATGGACAGTCTTAGCAAGAATGGGAGTACAATTAGCAAAAAATGGGTGTCCTAGTGGGAGGGAAACCAGGGTGACTATAGGTAGACAAGAAAGAAGAAAACATTCCTAGAGAAAATGGAGAGGAAAGTGAAGGACTGATAGGTAGGGAGATAGACAGGTAACAAACTAAGGGATACTAGCTACAAAGGACGTTACAAGACAGTTAACCATAGTTTAGCTTAAGACAGGGGGGGTGTTCAAGTATGGTGGTGCACTTAACTCTCACTTAATTTACAATACACAGGAATGGAAAATCAAAGTAAAATATAGGGTGTAACATACATAACACTTATGGATAGTTTTATGAAGGTGTCAACTGGACAGGGTTATCTGGTTCAGTCAGCTGGAGGGATGTTCCATATGCTTATTTAAAGCAGTGACAAGATCATAACATTTATGGGTATTTTTATGAAGGTGTCAATTGGACTGGGTTGAGCTGGTTCTCTGGTTGAGTCAGCTGGAGGGATGTTCCATATGGTTGTTTAAAGCAGTGGTAAGATGATAACACTTATGGATGTTTTTATGAAGGTGTAAATTGGACTGGGTTGAGCTGGGTCTCTGGTTCAGTCAGCTGAAGGGATGTTCTGTAAGCTTGTTTAATGCAGTGGTAGGATTTTTAAAATCCCAAGCAGAAAAAATAAAATGGAGGCTAGCACACCACTGATGTCCCAAAAATGCTGTTGGAGATAGCAAAGAGGCAGGAGAAGAAAGAGATGGCACGAAAATTAGCTTTTGCTTATCTTATTTAAGTGATGGTGTGTGAAGCCATGTGAAAGTGTGCATAGTGCACTACTGAGCATTCAGTGAGTGTGTTAAATTCATGCTAATTACGACCTAAGCAGGTGAATTCCATTGTAATTATTGAATCCCACAGAGTGGACCTATTCAACAAATGTATAAAGTATCCAGGTAGCCTACAGTCTTATTTTCCCTCAATACTTCAATGCCATTGGAGTAGAGACTTGGAAATTTTAACTGAGATAATGCTAGAGGCTGCTGCAGCTATTCTACATCTGTATGTGCTAGAGGCTGAAGTCAGTGCTGCTGGTGCGGCTGACAATAGGCCTAGGATGAGAAGGAGAAGAGTGTTCAGGCCCAGGGTAGCCTTCCAGGAGCTACATGAGCTGGAGATCGTACAGAGCTATAGGGTATACAGGGATGCATTACAAGAACTCTGTGAGCTCTGCCACCCTCAGCTCAGAGTCAGAGCCAACTCAGGGTAACCCATCTCAGTGGAAAGTAAGGTATTTGTATCCCTTAGAATATTAGGTACAGGTACTTTTCAAAGACCAACTGGGGACATGATGGGTGTGTCACAGGCATCCTCCATCAGTTCCTGGATGCTATGCTCATACATAACAGTGAGAGTGTATATTTTCTCCCTTCTGCTGAGGAGAGGACCAGCAAAATGCAACAGTTCCACTATGTAGAGCACTACCATAAAATACTGGGTGCCATAGATTGCACACATGTACACATCAAGGCACCACCTGGTGAGCAGGGTAGAATCTACATTAACAGTAAGAGATATCACTCCATCAAATGCCAAGTCAAGTGCAATGTCCAGGGGAGTATACCGAGTGTGTGCACTGGCAACACTGGCAGTTATCATGACTCCCATATCTGGCAAACATCACAGCTACCAGGTGTTTGCTAGTAGGGGCATCTCACAGGGCCATTTACTGGGGGGATGTTGGCTACACCCTGGGAACCATGGATGATGACACCCATCAGAAGTGCGCACACACACACACACACACACACACACACACACACACACACACACACACACACACACACATGGAAGAACATCATAATGAGGCACATGCTCCAACTATAAACATCATAGAGCATGTGTTCGGGCTGCTGAAGTCACAGTTCCGGTGCCTAGATATATCTTGTGGAGCCCTGCAGTATATTCCATGCACATGTACACAGATATTCACAGTATGTGCTATGCTCCACAGTCTGATCCTGCAGAAGCAGCTGCAGCAGGATGAGCAAAGGGAGAGGCTGAACATCTCCCCACCAACGCTTAGGTCACCACAGCCACAGTCAGAGGAGAACCCTGAGAAGGAACCACCAACTGCTGTCCCTGTAGGCAGACATAGACATGCTCAATGTGCCCTTGCTTTGGCTAAGAGACAATGAATACCACATTAACTGGCCACCTAGGGACCTAATACCTTTCGCCTACTCATGTACACATATTACAATTGATGCCAGGTAACTCACACAACCTTTACCTATCCATGTATTGTTTGTGTACTGCTTACATCAGACAGAGTCAGACCTGAACTAAAGGTCTGTCAAATGCTGCATTTGCAAGGTAAGTCCTGAACCAAGACTGTGTTCTTCAGGATTATTATGACATATACTTGTATCTCTTAACTTGGTAAAGTAAGCACATAAATAGTGGTGGATTTGTACAGAAATGACTTTAACATCTGACCACAGACACTTATTTTACTAATATGTGTCCATTTGTAATTAGTAGGCCTCAGGCATGAAATATTCACACAGTCATACCTCTGCAGAATACTGGTAAATCATTCAAGAGAGAAGTTAGAAAGTGTGGGTGCACATTGTAATTTCTGACTTCAGACTTATTTGTGTCATAACAGTAAGTGCATTTTGTTTCCCCACCCCCCAAAAGAGGATTGTACCCTTGTACCTGACATAACAGTAACTCCACTATGCTACCCCAAACCCACAGTATATGCATATTTATGGCACAGTTAATTTCCTCTCACATTTTAAGGACAATTATATAGAATTACATACACATTGCATTTGTTAGGTAACTGAATAATCACAAACAAACACACACACATTAGACAAAGAGAAGTATATTTGTAACCATAATTATGCTAGGTTGTGTGACTACTACCTTCTCTATGTCCAAATATAATACATAGATTTACTTGTACAATATACAATCCATGGTTTGATAGCAGTGTACATTCTTATGCAGTTGGTTGTGTGTAGAATGACCCCAGTTTTGTGTTGGCAAACTGCTTCTGTGGCAAAGAGGACTA
This sequence comes from Protopterus annectens, assembly GCF_019279795.1. Classification (NCBI taxonomy): domain Eukaryota; kingdom Metazoa; phylum Chordata; order Ceratodontiformes; family Protopteridae; genus Protopterus; species Protopterus annectens. The sequence goes on from NC_056728.1 coordinate 380,775,977, forward strand.
AGGCAGCTATCCTGTTTGTTGAAGCTGTATGGGTGTGAGGGTTCTAATCCCCACATAAGTAGAAATTTTGGATGTGTTGGTAGTGTGCTTTTACAGACTTTGCTTATGTGTCCCATACTTTTAATATTTATTCTCTTCTTGTTTTAACTCCACATTTGCACAATGCACCATGTCTAGAAAACACTTTTAAGAAGGCTTATCTAGTTTGCTCAAAGTGCAGCATTGCAGAAACATGGGAAAAACAGATAAGTTTTATGAAAGACTGTCAACAACAGAAAGTAGATGCATTCAATTATTGTTCTAGTCATTAGGAAATCCTGGCCTGCAGTAGAGATAGGAGTGAGCTATAGTAACAGGTATACAGGTATATTACATAATAGTAAGGCTCAGATGTTAGCAGTGTGGCTCACATTTGTGCACTGCTTACCTATGCGCAAACAGGTAAATGCGCATGCGTATACACTTAGTTAACCATAGCACTAATCCGAAGCTTCTTGCACTATTACATAATATCTCTCTCTCTCTCTCTCTCTATATATATATATATATATATATATATGTGTGTGTGTGTGTGTGTGTGTGTGTGTGTGTGCGTGAGATGCTCCTCTGCCCTCGCCACTAACACCAGTGAGGAGCGTCCACATTGGGAAGGATAACAAATACACACACAGTAAAGTACAATTTCCCTTAAGAGCACACAGAGATCACATTCAGTCTGGGGCTGGTTTCTTCTTTTCTCTCCAGATCCCCAATAAGACTCCCTACTGGCACAGCTACAGAGTGGGGTCCTTAGCCAGGGTCCCAAGCCAAGTCCTTTGAGCACTCTCTCTGTCCAACCAGAGCTTTGTGTCCCTGTCCAAGTAACTGATACACACACACACACACACACACACACACACACACACACACACACACACACACACACACACACACACACACACACACACACACACACACACACACACACACACACACACACACACACACACACACACACACACATGTACACACACTGAGATATGATCTATATACAACCACACAGATACTCCTGGGGAAGGCTGGCACAGGTTCATTAGCTGTGCCCCTTCTGTCCAGGCTATAAGGTAGTAATCACTGCCACCAAGACCATTACTTATCATCTACTAAAAATGCCCTTATCAAAAGGTGTCCAATTATTACTGTGCAATATTATTAATCCAATTAGTAAGTGTGAGCAGAACTTTTTAAGACTTATTGGAGTGGCTTGGCTGGTATCACTATATACATGCAATGTACTCTATACCTTCATTTATCTCTAAACAAAACAGCCACAGTTGAAAGGTTTAAAAATATTTAATAATAAATAATAAAGAACACAAGACAATACTTCTTACTACACAGTGCTAGTCAAGAGTTCAGACCCAGAAAAATGCTCAAAATAATATTGTAGAATAGTTCTGACATCAATACAGAAAACAACTAGTCTAATCTTCCTATTTCCTAGCTATTTCTATGAGAGAGACTAAAGTCTAAGATCCTACTTACATACAGAGCACAGGCAGGGTGCTGGTGAGTTGGATGTTCTCAAGACAAATGCAAAATTCTCTGATTATCTCTCTCTCTCTCTCTCTCTGTCCTTAAATTGATACCACAGTACCACTGACTCATTTCAGATTACATCATAATTCTATGTTTCCCAGGCTAACAGAAACTCTACATTAACATTTCTTAGTAAGCCTGTACCTGGTCAGGAAACCACAGCAATCAAAGACATTATACATGCAAAATCTAGCAATCAACTCTAGTCTTAAAACAATAGGAAACATTCCTTCATCCAGACATCTTGGCTTCGAGTTTTGAGATCAAACAATTATACAATGCTTGACCTAACAGCTTTCCTCCAGCAGAGTGCAATGTGGTTACACTTCTGCAGTTCAATATCCAATACATTCTTTTCACATCCAAGAGAACAAGCCTGTGGCTTATATTAATATTTACATATGACAGAATTATCTACAAAATTCTATCTAGCTAGGCTGGCAGCCTTCACATATCTTCACATATCTTCGCCCCAGAGAACTCAAGCTAGTTTTTCAAGTGACCCTTGAGAAACATTGCTTGAGAGGGTTCGGTCTATCTGAGTATACCTTATGCCATTACCTGTCTTGAGAGCCCATTTGCATTGGAATTGCTAATCCCATTGTGGTGCTGCACTGACATATCATATGCTTGCAGCCCTAGGCTCCATTTTAGCAACTTGGCATTTTGCTGGCTGGCTCTGTGTAACCATGTTAGGGGATTGTGGTCTGTAACTACAGTGAATTTTCTTCCATATAGCAGATAAGGCTGAAGTTTCTGCAGTGCCCACACTATGGCTAGACATTCCTTTTCTACCGCTGCATAGCATTGCTCCCTGGGTTGGAGCCTATGACTGAGATAAACCACTGGGTGCTCTTCTCCACCTGAAGAAATCTGGCTAAGTACAGCCCCTGCCCCATGGTTTGAAGCAACAACCTGCACAACAAATTATTTACTGTAATCTGGACTGTCTAACACAGGGGGTCCTCCCAAAGCTTCTTTGAGTTCCTGGAATGCCTCCTCACATGCTGGAGTCTACACTACCTTATCTGGCCTGTTCTTCCTTGTCAGGTCTGTGAGGGGAGCAGCTATGGTACTATAACTGGGGATGGACTTTCTGTAGTACCCTGCTGTCCCTAAGAATGCCCTCACCTGCTTTTTGGGAACAAGTGCAGGCCATGCCTGAATGGTTTACACTTTGGCAGGTTCTGGCCTGATCCTACTACTCTCCACTCTATGTTCCTGGTAAGAGACCTCTTCCATATCCACCTGACATTCGCTGGGCTTAATAGTCAGCCCTGCCCTCTGTAGTCTGCCCAGCATCTCCCTGACATATTGAAGGTGCTCTTGCCAGGAATAGCTGTAGATGGCAATATCATCTAGGTAAGCAAGGGCAAACTCTCTTGCTCCTGCTAGGATATGATCTTCCAGCCTCTGGAAAGTCACTGGGGCATTTTTCATCCCAAATGGCATCTTTGTGAACTCATACATGCCAAAAGGAATCACAAAGGCTGACTTCTCTCTAGCACTGGGAGTCAAAGGCACCTGCCAATAACTCTTGGTAAGATCAATGGTTGTAAGATAGTTAGCCCTAAACAGCTGCTCTAGTGCCTCATCTGTCCTAGGCATGGGGTAAGCCTCTGACTCTGTGCGGCTATTTAATTTCCTGTAGTCCACACAGAACCTGGTGCTGCCATCCTTCTTTAGCACCAGCACGATTGGGGAGGCCCAGGGACTGTTGGACTCTTGAATTACCCCTAGTTCCAACATCTCCTGTATCTCCTCCCTCAGAGTCTGTTTGACTCTGTCAGGCACCTTATAAGGGGCCTGCCTAATAGGGCCCTTGGGGTCCTGTATCCACCTGGTGCTGCACCAGGTGGGTGCACCCTGGTTTTCCAGTGAACATGTCCTCAAACTCCTGTAACACTGCTTGGATTTATTGAACCTGGGTAGGAGATAGCTGCTGGAACATTGCTACCCCTTCCACTGAGGTGTCAGTCCGAGCCTCACAGAGGAGATCAGTCATCAGATCTTCCTCAGACTCTTCCTGCTATCCACTGCAAATACTCAGCACAAGGGCCTCCCTATCATGGTAAGGTTTCATCATGTTAACATGGTACAATTTGTGCCCCTGCCTTCTGCCTAGCCATTCCACCATGTAGTTAACATCACTTACCTTTCTTACCACCTTGTAGGGCCCTCCCAAGCTACTTGCAACTTGTTGTGTCAGACAGGAATGAGAACCATTACCTGCTGCCCTCTAGCTTGAGTATTGCTGTCATACCATACCTTTTTCTGTTGTTGGGCTTCTGCCAGGTTCTCCTGGGCCAAACCATGAGTTCCCTGAGCCTTGTCCTGAGGTCTAGGACACATGCCACAACAAACTCCTTGTGAGATTCACATTCACCTTCCCACTTATCTCAAATTAAATCTAGAGGGCCTCTCACCCTATGCCCATACAGCAACCTAATGGATGAAAAACCCGTGGAGTCCTGGGGAACCTCTCTGTAAGCAAATAACAGATGGGTCAAATATGTGTCCCACTCCCTCTTAAGCTGGTCTGCAAATGCCCATAGCATGGACTTGATTGTAGTGTTTAACCTCTCAACAAGACCATTAGTCTGGGGATGGTAGGTCTTCAGGTGCTTCACCCCACAGTACTTCCACAGATAAGCCAGCAGGTCTGACATGAAATTGGCACCTCTGTCAGTCAGTATTTCTTTTGGGAAACCTACACTGCTGAAAATCTCTAACAAAGCACTTGTCATCTTTTCTGCCTCAATAGAGGACAAAGCCACTGCCTCAGGGTATCTTGTAGCATAATATACCACCATTAGGAAATGCTTTTTCTCTGTGGAACTTGGGGTACTCAGAGGCCCCACAATATCCATAGCTACCCTCTGAAATAGCTCCTCACTCACAGGCAAAGGCATCAAAGGAGGTCTCACCTTGTCTCCTGTCTTGCCTACCTTTTTGCACTAATCACAGGTCCTGCAGTACTCTGTTACATCTCTGGAAGTTCCAGGCCAGTAGAAGTTTTGCATAATGTGTCTCTTTGTACATTTTATGCTCATATGACTTGCAAAGGGAATGTCATGGGCTATGGCTATAACTGCCAGATGGTAGGCTCTAGGTACTATCAACTGCTGTATTCTCTCACCTTCTAGTCCTCCCTCAAGGGTCTCCTCTCTATATAGTAATGCTTTGTACAAGTATACAGATTCCCACCTTCCCTTGAGACTCAGGTGCCTCACTTGCTACCTGCCTCAGACCTTGTAATATAGGGTTTGAGAGCTGAGCCTGTCTCAATTCTCTCTTTGTAACCCTTCCCAGCTCCCCTTCCACAGGAAGTTTGGCATCCTCTGACAGTGGTGCCTTACTGTCAGCCTGGGTACTACTACTCAACTCTACCTTTGCATCACTCTCTCCAAGGGAACATCATTACCCACAAGCAGCTGCAGCTCACCTTCAGTTTCATTGCTACAGAGTAGCTCCCTCCCTGAAGTAACCACCTCACCAGTCCTGGCTGCAAGTATGGGGTCTGTCTGGGTCTCCCCAGGCTACCAGACCCACATGCTTGTCACGAAGCCTGACTGTGTGTAACTGCATTAACACATGGTACTACCTCATCCAAATCCTTCCCTATCAGGACATCTGCAGGATGGTAGTTTGGTATCCTTGTTGTCTTGAGACAACCTACTATTGGCATTTTGTCTTTCTTACTTACTGGCTCTCTCACCTTTTGTTCCCCACCTTGCCTCTGTGGACATCTGTATGCCACATGGCCCCACTGGCTGCATACAAAACATTTAACCTTAGATTCTGGATGTGTACCTGGATTGGTGGCTTCTTCAGCTACTGGCAGATTCTGTTGGGGCAGTCTGGGCTTCCCACCATGGGTTCCTTTAGACCCATGAGCAGTACTGGGAGTCCCTTTCTTGTGCAGGGACGCCCTGCTTGTTAGGTATAGGTCTGCATTCTTCCCCAACTCCTCTGAAGTAGCATATTGTCTATCAGCTAACAAGATCCTCATGTCCTCAGGCAAAGTGCTTAGGGCTTGTTCCCTCACCAAAAGGTCTGCCAGCCCTTCAAAAGTGGTGACCTGACATCCACTCACCCACCTATGAAAATGAGTGCCCAGTTCAGCAGCATATTCACACACACTTTCATCTGTTTTTTGTCTATGCTCACAAAACTTTTTCCTATAAGTTTCAGGTGTTAGCTAAAACAATTTTAACAAACAGTTCTTAACAGCAGTATATTTAAAACAGTCAAAGTCATAAATTTTGGACAAAACAGTTACAACTTTATCATGGAGTAAGGGGGTCAGGAACCGTACCCAGAGCCTTTGGTAAACATCATACTGTTTACATACCCTGTCAAATATATGAATGAAGCTATCTAAATTATCCCCTTCTGTAAACTGCAGAAGAAATTTACTGACCTTTTGTGCTTCTGGGGTCTGGTTACTCCCTTCCCCATTACCTCCATGACTCTGGCAAAGAGTCAGAATCTCCTTTTCATGCTGCCTCTGCCTTTCCTCCTCCTCAGCTTCCAGGCATAGCAGTTTCTCATTCTCCTTAGCCTGCAGACATCTCTGTTTCTCTGCTGCTTCTGTTTCCAAATGCCTGGCCTCCAACTAAAGTCTCTTTAGCTCCAGATGGATTTTTAGGTCCTCTGTAGAAAGGTTGAGCTGTCCATTCTCTGAGTGTTGTACATCTCCACAGCCAGTATGATCGCCCTCCTGATTGCTGTTTTCTGATGCAGCTGTGACCAAAGCTGCAATCATGTCTGCCTTAGTCAGGTTTCCATGCACCAATCCCCTAGCCTGGCACATCTCAGCCAACTGGCTCCTTGACAGCTTGCCATACTCCTCTGCTGACATGCTTGTCTGCTCTCCCTGACTAACTAAGCTAACAAAAGAAATAAAACAATTGTGATCTGAACTCTGAATATTCACTGCATGGCTGATTTAGAGTACAAAAACACCTTCAGTGATGACTGTACACAAGCTACAGGAATTCACTATCCACACCACAAAAAGCTGATTGCCAACCAATTAATATGTGGTGTGGATATCCCACCACTGCCAAACAATTAATATGTGATACCCGTGCACTGGCCCGGTAATCAAGGAGCCGCAATCCTCACCTCTAACACCAGTGAGGGGCATCTACATTGGGAAGGATAACAAATACACACACAGTAAAGTACAATTTCCCTTAAGAGCACACAGAGATCACAGTCAGTCTGGGGCTAGTTTCTTCCTTTCTCTCCAGATCCCCAATAAGACTCCTCAATGGCACAGCTATAGAGTGGAGTCCTTAGCCAGGGTACCAAGCCACGTCCTCCTAGCACTCTTTCTGTCCTAACAATGCTTCATGTCCCTGCCCAAGTAGCTGACATACACACACACACACACACACACACACACACACACACACACACACACACACACACACACACACACACACACACTTTGAGATATGATCTATATACAATCACACAGACACTCCTGGGGAAAGCTGGCACAGGTTCACTAGCTGTACCCCTTCTGTCCAGTCTATAAGGTAGTAATCATTGCCCCCGGAACCCTTACTTATCTACTAAAAAGGCCCTTATCAAAGGGTGTCCAATTATTACTGTGCAATATTATTATCCAATTAGTAAGTGTGACCAGAACTTTCTAAAGCTTATTGGAGTGGCTTGGTCAATATCACTATATACATGCAATGTACTCTAGAGCTAAATTATCTCTACACAAAACAGCCACAGTTGAAAGGTTTAAAAATATTTAATAATAAATAATAAAGAACACAAGAAAATATGTCTTACTACACAGTGCTAGTCAAGAGTTCAGACCCAGGAAAATGCTCAAAATAATATTGTAGAATAGTTCTGACATCAATACAGAAAACAACTAGTCTAATCTTCCTATTTCCTAGCTATTTCTAAGAGAGACACTAAAGTCTAAGATCCTACTTAAATACAGAGCACAGGCAGAGTGCTGGTAAGTTGGATGTTCTCAAGACAAATGCAAAATGCTCTGATTCTCTCTCTCTCTGTCCCTTAAATTGATAGCACAATACCACTGACTCATTTCAGATTACATTATTATCTGTTTCCCAGGCTAACAGAAAGTCTACATTAACATTTCTTAGTAAGCCTGCACCTGGTCGGAAAAACCACAGAAATCAAAGACATTATATATTAAAATCTAGCAATCACATCTAGTCTCAAAACAATAGAAAGAATTCCTTCATCCAGGCATCTCCGCTCCGATTTTTGAGATCAAACAATTATACTATGCTTGATTTATCAGCTTTCCTTCAGCAGAGTGGAATGTGGTTATATTTCTGAAGTTCAACATCCAATACAGTCTTTACACATTCAAAAGAACAAACCTATGGCTTATTTTAATATTTACAAATGACAGAATTATCTACAAAATTCTATCTAGCTAGGCTGGTAGCCTTCACATATCTTCACAATATACAAAGATATGATATGTTCTTATTGCTCTATATTTGTCATTTCCTTTGTCTGACCCAAAACTACATGTGGAAACATAGCAGACTGAGGGCACAATATAACTATATGTACATATATTTGCAATTCACACATTTTTCCCACCACCAACCACACCAACAATTAGTACAAGCTTGGGGTCTCCTTAATTTTTCAACGCATATATCAGCCACAATACAAAGTATAATAAATAATGTTGTCATTGACAGTGCCATTTGGTGGTGCTCCCAGGCTTACTCTGCCAAACTCAAACAGCCAAATATGCTCAATAAGGGCACTGGTGTGGTTACATAGCTAGGCTTCTAAACAGTATATGTCTGTTAGGCTACTAGCCTCAGATGACACTAAGAAGTGATGGCCTATGCAGCCTGCAAAGCTGTTGTTCCACACATGGCTTGTTGATGTCAATTACTATAAGTTCACCTGCAGTTTTAAGTACATCATTCCTGTGCTATGGCACTTGCATTAAGTATTGTGTTCTGTAGTCTGTTAACTTAGGTAGGTGGTTTGGTTCTCACTGGAGTAGACTGAATGTGTGTGAGTGTGTGTGAATGTGTGTGTGTGTCTCCATAAAGAAGAGTAGAAGTGTGTATCCCAAACTGACTTCTCCAATGACATGCTTTTGCAGTGTTTTGGTGCTTGCACAAACATCCGTTTCAAACACCCCTCCGACCTCTTGTCACCAACATGGCCTGCTGCCTGCGGTCTTATATATAAATCAGACTTGTTCAGTTGTACTTATGTTAAGTACTGTGTTCTGTAATCTGTGCACTTAGATATGTAAGGGTTCTATTCTCACTGCAGTCAAGTGTGTGTGTGTGTGTGTGTGTGTGTGTGTGTGTGTGTGTGTGTGTGTGTGTGTGTGTGTGTGTGTGTGTGTGTGTGTGTGTGCTCATGAAGAAGAGTGGAAGTGTATATTCCTAAATTACTTCTCCAATGGCATGGTTTTGAAGTGTTATGGTGCTTGCACAAACATCAATTTCAAGCAGCCCTCCAACCTCTTGTCCCCCAAATGGCCTGCTGATATTATCTACTATAAGTTCACCTACAGTCTTGCATAAATAAGACTTATGCTGTGGCATGTGCATTAAGTATTGTGTTCTGTACCCTGTGTACTTAGATAGGTAGGGGTTTTATTCTCAATGCAAACAACTGGGGGAGATGGTGTGTGTGTCTGAGCTGTTACTGGACATTACACAGAAAGTGTTTTATAGCAGCTTATGGAACACTGTTATATGCATATTCATCATGCCATTGTTTTTAGCCACTGTTATGAAGTGAAAGCCCTGCAGTATAGCCATCTGCTGTTTTTAATTATGTATGTAAGAAAAAGTATAGTTCATTTTTATGTTGCTGTGATTAGCTGTGAAAATATTGTGCTGCTTTTGACTCTATTGCCTATGCAATGTTATGAACAAACACATTGTCTATTACTGATTTTATTCTGTTGCAGTTGTGTTGCCCATACTATACATTGGATTAACACTGGTTGAATCTAGTTCAGTTCAACTATTGATAAGCAAGCATCATGATACATGATTTCTGATAAAACACCACTGTATCATTTTGCCTAGAATGTATACTAGAAGTACATATTTGAAGGTAACTGTTTCTGGTCTCATTTTGAGCTTTAACAGTATTTCATTTTCTTAGCTGCTCTGCTCTTGTTTGTGTGCAGCGCTCTTAACTCTTTGCGGTTGTAGACACAGAAAAAACAATACAATTATTTTCCATTACAATCGGCCAATGATATCTAGCAGAGCAGATGTTCAACAGCTCAACATATCTGGTCAAATTTCAGTTAAACAAGCAGTAATGTGATACCTTATCTCTCCACAACAGAACTATATATCCCACTTTGGATACACCTTTATCACATACCCCCATCCTTTCCTCATTCACTATGCAGATACTAGGATCACACCTCACATTACAAGCTACCGGTTTCCCTCTTTTTCTTCTGCTAGCCAAGTTGACCTGTTTTTATTGACTCAGTGTAGATAATGCCTCAGGCCTATACTCTGGCATTAATGAAGTACCATCATGGACATAGGTACTCTCCAGCAACCTACATAAATAGCAGAGACATCCAAAACACATACATTGTACCCCTAACAATAAACCCAAAGCACACAGTACCCATAAAAAGGAAGCAGCAGTGTCTCATCCAGGAAGTGCTTAAGACAATAGTTTTCTATTGCAAATGTTGTCCTTATAGTTGATTGTACAGTGAGCCATGCACACACCATACTCTCCAGCTTAAACAAAGTGAATTTTTGGGTCAGCTGTGTGGCACAAGTAGTTGTCACATCACACATGCAATCAAGTCTCATCACAACAATTCTCAATATTAATCCAACATAGTTGGTGTTGGTATGCACAACATGAGGTGTATCTCTAGGGAAAATATGGAGGCAGACAAGACTGAGCTCACCAAATGTGTCCCAGGCATTTATGATCCTATGACTGACCAGCATTACAAGCTTGCTTAGTAGGAGATAACAATATAAAAAAACAAATGACCTTCTGGAATTGGTCATGTGTCTGGTGTCATTCTAAAGGGCTCTGGTTCCTGTCAGTGTGGGATGACATTGTGGATAAACTGTGCTGCTTGGTAAGACATGGACTTCACGTGGCACCTCTTGGGTTTTGCTTGCTGGCTAAGGCACTCCACCATAATGCCTTTTTTTAGGCAAGGTCACAAAAACAAAAGTTACTAACTCCAACAAAGTAAGGGTCATGCTGCTAAACTGTATGAGTTAACATCAGGAACTGCACTCTCTGTCCACAATTTTCCCAATAGAAGTGATGGATGTCTGTGCAGTCACAGAAGCCTGATTCAAGATCACAGTAAGTAACTCGGTCTTGCAAGGCTGCAGTGCCTTCCACACATTCAGACTGCAAAAGTTTTGTGAACCACAGGAGGTGGATTATCTGTCTTCACGTAAGATAATGCCTCCTCTACAGGGTTGGCAACATAAATCTATTGAGTTAATGTAACTCTAATTTACTGTGGCTAAGAAACCCCTTAATGTTATCACCAGTTATACATCCCATCCATGAACAAGAAAGGCCACGCACCCTGTTTATAACTACGTGTAACAATTAAAGTGGAACAAAACAGTCTACTCACGGATGATTTCAACTGTAGCTACACTGACTGTGAAACTTATATGTAGACAAACTCACTTGCACAACAATTCCTGGACTTTGATAACTCATATGCCATGGAAATAAGACTGCACCACCTCACAAGTGTCTGTAATATTCTAGATCTAGTCATCACAAATAGCACTGATCAATGCAACTCCTCATGTGTAGGGCCTGCACTGTTTCAATCCAACCATAAAGTAGTTCTCATATAATTTGCAATAGGCACAGAATTACAAAATGATAGGTCAGCTGAAAATATACCTTCTAAGTTAACTACACCATCCTAAGGGATGATATAATCCTCTTTCAAACTAACATTTCCACAGAGGACATTGACAGTTATAGTAAGGTATATCCTTATACCCTGTATAAACATCTACACAAATGTATAGACACAGACATAACTGATAGGATCAAAGAAAGCTGCTTAGAAAATAATAACCATGCTGATGGATGTCTGACATTACTTGATTATACAGTAAGTGAACAAAGCTGATGTCTATAAATACAAAAATGTAAATCCCAAAATTGGAATAGGAACATCCCAGCCTAAACAAGACAATAAGACACCTTGTAAAATCCTCACACAGCAGCTATGGGAAATATATCAAAACCATAGCCAATGATAACTATAAGGCTTTTTTCTGCTACATCTGCAACATCAAAGGTATAACTCAGATGTGTGTTGAATCAATTGCGGATGGTACTGCACACACTGACCCAGTCTAAATTGAAAAGCTGCTAACAGACATGCTTGGGTAAAAAATATCCCTCCACCCACCCCCAAGCTTGTCACAACATGTCTTCAACATCACCTCCAACTTCCCTCTACAAAAAGCAAATAATCACTGCTCTCTTCGAGACTAGAAATACAGCTTCCATGGGATCAGATGGCATTCTGGCATGCATTTATAATGTTCTTAATCAGTGAACTACTGCACTAGGCACCATATTCAATCATAGTCTGAGTACTGCCTTTATCCACACAGATTTGAAATCAGTGACCTATTTCCCCCTACACAAGGGTGGATCAGCAACATACACATGTACTTATAGCCCCTTAAGTTTCACAAGCCTCAATTGTAAGACAATGGAATGGATTTTCATGGATGTCAGACACAAGGACAGAGTTGGCATCCAAGCACTACATCTGTCCCTGCAAGGTTTTCTCAAGGGAAGGTTGTGCATGCTAAAACTGTTGGTATTCAACAATGTCACCAGAAATGTTGCATATGTGCACAACACTAACCTTGTCTATTTTGATTTGGCTAAGTCCTTCCACACAATCTCACATTCATGCATCAGTGAGAAGCAAAGCCTGGTGAATATCAACTGCTATGTTATTCAGTGGGCTGCAAAATGTCTCACAGACAACACTCATACAAATTAGGAGAGTTCACTTCTAGCAGCAGAACCATCACCCATGAGTTACCACAAGTGTCACTGCTGTGTCCATTCATGATCATCATGTACTTCACAGAAGTCAAGACCAAAATTGAATGTCTGTGTCTAGGCATGTTTGTGGTTCAAGGACACTTAGGTACTATCATTGTATCCCCTTACAATGTAAGTGCTGTTCAAAAGGGGCTTACACAGACCAATGACTGATGACAACTATGTGCTGCTAAATTACCTTCATACAGATGCCCCGTTTCCTTTGGTATTAACACTGTTCCAACTTATTATGACATACCCTGAATACCCTAATCACCAATTCTGTATTGATAGTCCTGGAAATACAAGTAGACAGCAACATTTATCTACTGTGGTGAGGAAGGTTTTCTATATAATGCATAAGATTAGCAAAGCCATTGCAACAGTATCAAATTTGGTTCTAAATACCCTAGAGTCATCCCTCCTCTGGCTTACCCCTGAATATAATGCTCCGTTTGCTATGTAGTGTTAAACACACCTGCAGAAACTTGGCAGACATCTGAGATTTACAAGTAATATAAATCAGGGTGTGAAACATATGTCTAATATGGACAGACTGATGTAGCTGTTACTTTACTCACTGCTTTGAGGTGACTTATGTGTGCCTTACAGTGCTAACTCTGACCCAATTGTGATGTAAATGCTGGCCCTACATATGTCATTTGGGACTACAGTCAGCAGTTCAAGGGCCATCAACATAGACTGACATATAATAGGACATGCTGGAGAGACAGATCTATCTCTCATAGGTTGCCACTCCACTGGAATAGACTTCAAAACCATGTCATGCAGAGCACCTCCATGACACTGTTTCATCACAGCCTGGATGACATGATATGAAACTTTTAATCTCTGCCCTGCATTGCCCCTGCTTTTCACCTGGACATTGATAATCCTTGCTAGACAAATCTTGCCCATACATAATATCTAACATCAAATTTTATATTGTGATTTAATGGTTATGCTTCTAAATACCATCAGATCAATAGCCTAGTAATATTCTATGTACCTATGAAGCTATGGTAATTGATGTACATAACAGAAATACTGTTATACTGTATTACTGTTTTGATGAGAGTTGACTGCAGTACATACTTAAAATACTGATATCTGAATCTGATGTTGTGACATCTCATGTGCACCATAATTTTATAATAAAAATAATTACAGGGGAAATTTCAAATTGTAGGATACACATTTCATTTGTTAACTTCACAACCCTTACAAGAGCATCCACTGTAAAGTAATGAAATGATGATGGTAGCATCTGCATAACTGGCCAAGTATAAAATAACTGACAAGTGCAATCATCAGTTCAACTACAGACATGCAGATGTAATCATCATTTATGAAAATAGTCACCCTGAGCATCAGACACATAGCTTACTATCCCTGAATCCAAAAGATAGAAAACAGAGATATGGCACAGTTATCATCACTTGCACAGGGTGTTGTGTGGGGGTGCAGGAGGCCAAGACTGACATAAAATTTGTGTGAGTGTGTGAGCAAGGAAGTGTACTAGGCATGATGGACCATGAAAATGTTGCATGTGTGTCTGTAGGTGCCCTCAATGTAACAATTGGTGTGTAATTGTCTGAATGCACACAGCCAATCTCAGTGTTAGCTCTACATGTCTGGATGTCGGAGATATGAGCCATGCATGGTAGAGCAGGCAGTCCATTGTTGTCACCTCCAACCATGAGAACTGGTTCTGCCAGGAGTTGCACTGACACCTTCATGCCCAAGGTCAGATGCAGGGCTACTACCTACAGGTTAGTGATGTTTGCTGGATGTGCTCCCTTCATGTGAATGCAAAGGACCATCACCCCATGGCCTGCCATGTCTGGGTATGGACAACACACTCCCTGATGGAGCAGTGAAAGTACTGCCACTATGGGACCATGGTAGGACGTGACCATGTTGTCTCACAGGGTCACAGTAGATGTAGTTGCTGACCTACACCACGAGGCTGACATTCCCCTCTAAGCAGACCTTCCAACACAGACAATGTAGATTCCATGAAAGATAGTGCATGCTCCATCACAGACATACCTTGCTACCTTGCTCCAATGTGTTATTTATCTGATCCATGGAATCAATAACATGGTGGAGGGAGTCACAGATGTCAGAATGTGCTACATCTACAACCTTGAGCATTTGTCTGGAGTGCCTTTTGGAATATGCCTGTGCTTCCATGATGGCCCAAAACATATGCTATGTTACACATGAAGAGACACCTGCACCAGGTGGAGGAGGGACAGCAGGTCTCATCAGAGCCCCCCATCAAGCCTTCTGCATGGCACCTTGCCAACAGTTTGGCTACGGCCAGAGTCATCAGACTCTGAAGCAGCAATAGCTACACTTTCCTGGTCAATGTCCTCACCCTCCACCTGTCCAATATCTGTGGCCTTGGTAGACTGGGGATGCATAGGCATACTGGCTGTGTATGGGGAATATGAGAGGGGTCATTGAGTGTCAATCTCAGTGTCAAATTCAGCCTCTGCAATCCTGGTGGTGCCTCACTTTGGCCACCATCATCATCAGAATCTGATAAGACACTGACATCAGGTGGTGCAGGGGACACAGAACCCACTTCCATGATAACCTGAGATAAAAGGAAGCAACACAGGAAAACATTAATACCCACACTACTATGCTGCAATATATGCTAAACAATTTACACTGCTGCTGTCACTATTACAGACAGTCATACCTCTCAACCTTTTACAGCTAGAAATCTGGACAATGCCATGAATAATGGGTGGACAAAGTCGTAAGTATAGGAACAATTTTGAAATGCTGCTCTTACAAACTTAGAAAATTGATAGAATAATAGGTATTGCTTTAGCATGACAGTTCTGAAGGGTGTGAAGTTGGAAACTCAGATCTCTGTCATTACTTTATGTCTTTAATCTTTAATGACTTGTCAATAAAAATCACTATGATATAGACTTTGGGCCAGAAATATGAGACAAAAATCTGGACATTAGGCAGAAATCTGAACAGTTGATAGGTATGCAGACAGTACAGCAATACATAGAGCAGGCCTGCGAGGACACATTATCAGATATTGTGGAATTTATCTACTGCACTGACAACTGTATTATGGCTACCAACTGCAAGAGTTCTGTGTCTCTGAATTCCTGATGGTCTTGAAATGAGTAAAGCAAGAGGTAAAGGCAACAGCACAACATTTAACAGTACAACAGGGGGTAATACCTTTACTCATCTTTATCTGCAGTAACCCAAATGTTAACAAGAATGTGGATGATAACCTCAAAACTAAGCTTAAAACTGCAGTTATCTTAAATTCCCCCACCCAAAAAACAACTTGGCATACACACACATAAACTACTGGCACTATTTCAGAATGCCACAGTATTCTAATGATAATCTAACACAGTATACCTGGAAGCTCCTCTTCAGATGCAATAGTGGCAACCACATCAGAATGTACTAGGTCATTGATTGCTAAGAACTGTCCTGTGTGGCAATGCTTTCCAGGAATTCCTCTGTGGCAGTGAGAGGGAGTTCTACAGCAGGGCCACCACCGGTGATCTGGCGATCATGTGCCACTGCAGCTGTTATCAGATCAGTAGCTGTGTGACGCACTTGCTCATAAGGGCGACTGTGTCTCCCAATACCATTTATGTTGTGGATTAATTAGTCCCATAAGGTTGTATGCTGAGCCGTATTGGCCTGCCATCTGGATAGACTGATGTTAATGTAAGGCCTCTGTGATGAGGTCGTTCTCCACCTCGGTAAATGGGTGCCTACATTGAACAGACTTTGTGTGCCCTGAAAGACAAAAAATGATATATATAAGGATCACATAAATACAAATAAACTGTTTGCAGACAAAGTAATAAAGGAATGCTGTCAGTATTCCCCACTTGATAGACATTAAAAATTCAACAGGGTTCAAAAACTAATGGGGAAGGATACAAAACAAGGAGAATAACAAGAGAAAGATATCTTTGCTTGGGCCATAACAGATACTCAGCTGTGCTCACACACCGAAAATAATAGTCCATTCTAATTTGTGCCATAGCAGGAACTCATATTTGCCCCCCCCCCACCAAACAAATAGGCTAAGGACCAATTGTGCTAACCAAACAACTGTGAAATGGTACAAGTGCTATAAAAGGACCTTTCCATGAAACATGTGTACATAGTTATCACACAGCATTATAATGTCAGCCTACTCTACATCCTCTGTGCCTCTAAAATGCTTGAAAAATAAGGCCATACCATGATTACAGTTCTAAAAAATACATACAGATATACTTCACATTATTCTTAACTACATTTCAGCATATGCGTTATGTAGGTAACAAAATGGTTACATACCTACTAGAGTACTATATAGAATATTATGTAGAATATTTTCCATTGTAGAGATATACTGTTCAAAATAAATGTGTCACTAAGTTAAACAATTCAATAACTCTCATCCACATCAGTTTGTCTAGCTACACATTTGCCTTTTTATAATGGTGTACATTGGTAATGGATTGCATCTGTGTTAGTCTGTGCTTCAGAAATGCTAATTACAGCATATGCAGCTGAATTGTATGTAACTCAACCAATCTCATGGACCTACTCAACAAGATATAAAATATCCATGTGGACTCCATGCTGTTTTTTATGTGGATTGAGAAAAGTAGCAGAATACAGACACAAAGTAATCAGTTAGATTGTTAGTAGCTGCTGCCTTTTCAATGCATTTGTCTGTGCTACGAGCTGAAGCCAATGCTGCTACTGCTGCCAATAGCCATAGACAGAGAAGGTAAAGACTTTGCAGGCCAAGGACACAGTACAGGAATGGTGTCACCTCTGGCAGCCTTGACTCAGAGCCAGAACCAAACAGAGGGAACCCATCACAGTGGAAAATAAGGTATGTGTTGAACTTAGAATTTTATCCACAGGCATCTTTCACAGACTACCATGGGACATGCTTGGTGCATCATAAGCGTCAGCATCCAGGATCTCCCAAACATTCCTTTATGCTGCACTACAACATGGCAAAGAGCACATATATTTTACCATTAGCTTTGCAGAGAGGGTCACAAGAATGCTGCAATTGTACAATGTATCGCACTACCCTGAATTAATGTGTACCATACATTGCAGTCATGTACACATGAAAATAACACCTGGGGAATAGGGTAGGGTCTACATTAACTGTAAGGTCTACCACCTGAACAACAGCCAAGTCATATGTAATGCCATGGAAATCATCTGGAATGTGTGTGCTGGCAACCCTGACAGTTAATATGACTCCCATATTTGCCACAATATCTCACAGGCTCATTTAGGGGTGGATGCATGTTATGCACTGGAGCCATCTGATAAAACCCATCATAAATGCACACATCCACACACAAGAACACCTTAATGAGACATAAGGTCTAACCTGTAATGTCATAGAGCACATTTTTGAGCTACTGCAGTCACATTGCCAGTGTCTACATACATCTGGCCAAGGCCTCCATTACAATCCACTGACATGTTTCATGATACTCATAATATGTGCTATGCTACCCAAGTTAATCTTGTGAAAACAACTGCAGCAGGATCAGCAAGGGGAAGGAGAATACATCCTCCCAACATTGCCAAGGTCACCACAGCCACAGATCGAGGATGAGTCAGAGGTGTAACTGGCAGCTGGTGTGGTTGTAAGCAGATATAGGCATGCTCAGTATGTCCTTGCATTGGCTTGGAGACAAGTCATAGCACACTGACTCACCACTTAGGAGCCTAAAACTATTCTCCTACTTCACCATACTTTTGTATTGGGAAAGCATTACAGAGAAAAGTTTGACCGTAAGGATACACATTGCAGTTTCTGACTTCAACCCTCCCTAAATCAGACAACAGGCAGGGTGCCAAACAGGCAGAGTAACCAGACCAACACAGTGTTGTTAGTGTCATAGCAGGAACACACCTTTGCTCTCCCACCCCCAAAAAAGGACATGCAATGCTTGTTTGTGACATCCAACCTGGCTTTCCTTAGTTGGCAATTACATATCATATTATTCTCAATTAATATCCTTTGACATTGTAAGTGCAGAGATATAGAATGGTTTACACACTGTATGCCCCAGAGTACTTTTCAGATAACTGTTGAATTACCAAGGAACACAGAAAGGTAAGGCAGTGCTGTATATCTGCAAGCAAGAATCATAACAGGGTATGTAATCACTAAGTGCAGTATTTTCAAAGATAAACATTACACTAAACGTATAACTAATATAATGTTTTACTATAACTGTACATTTCTGCTTAATTTGTTTGTGTGCTGAATGAGTGTTGTTGCTTGCTACAAATGTGTTTGTGTGAAAAACAGGGTTAAGGCACCCATTCTGTGCTCTGAATGTCCATTGGATGGTGATTTGGATTCCAGACCTATGTAGGCATATTTCATGTGTACTAACACATTGTACTGTGTCTGTCATACACTGATTTATGTTTCTGCCTGTTATTACTTGTTTTTTTCTGTTAATTTTTGGACCACTGTTTGGACCATGCTGTGCTTAGAACAAATGGCTTTGGCTATGCTCAGCTGGTTTGCATGTATAATGACAGGGCACAAAGTGGATGATTAATGTAATTGTGCCTGGTACAAACCTGTTAAATGCCATTGCACTATGTTTAACAATGTGAACCTCAAAATGAATGCTAATCTAGCAGATGGGCATGTAACTTCTTCTGTGGCTGCAGATGTTAAGTGTTGGGCTAAAGTTCAGATCATCTGGGGTATGACTACAAGGATTGCAGCCTTTATTTTACTGTTGTGACCTTGCATGAGATAGCGATGAAATTAAACATAGATTTTATTCATTCTTTTTATGGCAACAGCTGTAAATGTAGGACTGCCATACATAAAGTCCAGGGTTCGAAAACAGCAGACTCCGTTCTTTTTTAATGGTGTCCCACTTCACATTATAGTCACTCTCAATTATAGCAGTTGACCTAGTATTTCTTATACTGTAATTACTTTCCTGATAGCCGACACATTAATATTGTGTCACTTATGTACTTATATATGTATTAATGTCTGTATTCATTACCATTACGCAAGCACATTGTCTGTGTTTTCATGATTGTAAGTGGTGTACCATTTCAAATGTTGCAAAATCAAAATGTGCATGCTCTCAGTATCTGTGATAACTGGAACTGGAGGGAAACATCATTATAGATTGGCCTTCATCTGCATTAGACATGGCTGGTGTTCACTGATAGGTTTTGAGATTTCAGTCTGAAAGATGAGGAGACACTGCTCTCAATTATTGTCCTGAATAACAAAAGGACATGCAGATGTCTGCAGCCATCAGAACAGTGAGGTGACAGTGATGACAATCCAGTGAGTGATGACTCAATTATGTCACCAAACCTGATGTCCATAAGTTCGCAATTTCTCCAGCCTCACCCCTACCATGGTGTTCACCTCCCACTTGTGTCCTTCACTAACCATATCTCGTTTCTTATGTCTTGTCTGTCAGCAAATGCTTCTTCACCTTCCCAATGTTCCTGCCCAAGGCATGCCTATCTCCCTTCCCCAACATTCCTCTCTCTTCTTAAAAAGGGTACCTGTCCCCCAAAAATATATATGCATAGCCCTATATTTCAACACATATTAGCACTGTGTTACTGAGAGTCCAAATTGTCTGCATTGTGATACATTTGAAAAAGCTGCACTCCACTTACCATCTTGCAAACACAGTAAGCCAAATGCATTTGTCTGTGGAATGGCAAGGGGAGCACAGCTTTTTCAAATATATCATAAACTAGACAGTGCACATTCTCAAGATTATTTCAAATACAGCCTCTTGTGCAACTCTGTTATTAAACTGTGAGAGTAAATATAATGTACATGGAAAAACAAAATAATTAAAGTAATCTAAAATGTGTATGGAATACACAGTGTTCGAAACCAGGACCATGTGTACAGTAGTCCTAAACTTACAGCTCTTGCCACAAGAAGGTTGAGACAACACTTGTCATTGTAGCACTTGTATAATCTGTAATGTCACAACAGTATAAGAAAAGTTTGCATACCCTGTACTAGCACCCAGGACCATCAACACTCCAGTCCTAGACTTAACACCTGTTGCCACAGGGTTAGCTGCATGAGATTCATGTATTCATTGTTAATTTCACTGTATTAGTGCATCACAGCCTCGCTTACTGGGTTTGCACAATGCCAGTAGTATTAATTGAATGCATCTGGTTTCTGTTTTTGGATATCTGGGTCATGTCTGATACATGGTTGGTCCAGTCACACAAACGAGGTAAGCATAGCCAAAGCCATTTGTGGCAAGCAATACATTGCACAAACCTCGGAAGAAAAGTAAAAAAAAAAAAATACAAAATAAAAAAGGAGATAAGATTAAACAATTACAAAACCATACATAATGGGAGGACAAAGGCCCAAAAATAAGGACAATTTTGACATACTGGTCTTATAAATTTAGAAAATTGATAGACTAATGGGTCTTACATTAGCATGAATTTTTCCATAGCGTATGAAATCTGAATCTCAAATGTCTGTCATTATTTTCTGACTTTAATCCTCAAAGATTTGGCAATGATTTGCCAGTAAACCACAATTTTATAAGTAACAGGCCAAAAATATGTGGCGGACATCTGGATATTATGGGAAAGTCTGTACATTTGAGAGGTATGCAGAAGTGCTATCTGCATTCACAGAAAAGTTTTGAGGCCAGATGCACTGGTGTGCACAACAAAACCTTGTTTAAGCACACAGAGCTTCATTAATATTGATTGCACGCCACTGCCCTGGTCACTACTTCCCATATATGGTAACACTCTGTGTAGGCTCTACATGAACCCTATATGGAGTTTACTGAGTACTGGGGCTTTATCTTTTAGGCATTTGTAAGTCAAATTAACCATCTATGAAGTCTGTAATGCACAAACTATAAGATGAGGTTAGCCGAACAAAGTATGATCTACTGATTGTACTGTAGCCATGCTTTATGGGACTTCTGTACTTTTCCATGTATATAAATGTCCTCAGTAAAATATAATCAATAAACTGCATGACATTCAGTTTGTGACCTTTTTGGGTTTTATGTTCTGGGATATCATTTCAGGTTGTTTAGTGATCATTGTACACAGGGTAGCTCTGATTATACAACATTTTGTCGCAATCAGAAGGACATTAGGACTAAATCTGAGCTATGTGTCCAACAGTGACATCTAACTCCCTGTTGTGTTTGATGACTGTGAGCATATGTTTGTCAGTACAGTAAGGGATATTGTTTGCTATTGCCACTTATATACTTTACCATGCCATTTGTAGTGTTAATCATAGTTCCACTCTTTCATCAGTTCTTACCAAAGGTTAGAGCGAGTCCATAAACCTTTGATGATTATAACCAGGTTTCACAGAAATGCACTGCAGAGTGCTGCAAGGTGACAATTCACTGCTGTGTACAATACATATGAATAACCAAGCAGGAACATGCTGCATGGAGTGAGTCAGTCAGCTGTGTTTTGGAGGAGGTCTATGAGGCAGGAAGGAAAAATCACAAGCCCAAGTAGAAAAAGAAGGCATATGTATTAAGTTAAGGCAGTCAACTTATGCTGCCTTGTATCATCTTTGTGAAAATGTGTACCATGGCTACAGCTGGTAGTGCAAATCAGCACCTACAGTGTCAGACTGCTTCTAGGCATAGGATAGCAGTGATGCATAACATATATTAAAGTCCCATTATCCAGTACCTCCCATCACCACCTTACCTGTGCATTAATCATAACCATACCCCTGCACCTCACTCCACTGCTACACATTAGGGGACTAAACATCCATTCCAAATGTGAAAGATGAAAGACATGTGAAAACTCACACACAAACACACACACACACACACACACACACACACACACACACACACACACACACACACACACACACACACACACACACATACATACACACAAACATGCCATGTTCACACATATAGTTATTTATTTATTTTTATTTATATGTCTTTCTTACCAGGAAAGTCTGACTGGGCAAGGCCCATTTTCATCAGAGGCCTGGGGAGAAAAGCTCTAGCAAATGACATTTGCATTTACAATTTAATACACATGGTATACAAAAAGTACATTTATAAATAGTAAAACTTGTAGTGTACAGAAATACGCTTATAGTAGTAAAAATGCTAGAAGTATATTTCATTAAAGAAAAACTATCTTTGACAGACATTCATGTACAAAGTATAGTGTATTAAGAGAAAACTATGTATGACACTCAGAGAGATGGACTATCTGGCATGAAAGACTGGGGTGAGAGAAACTTATCAAATGCACATGGAGTGAAATATGAGGTTTGATATAAGCAAGATAGGAAAAAGAGCTTTGTGGGGAGAGAAAAATATGATATTGCAAAAGTTAAAAATAAATATTGGGTCTGATGTAAGCATAATAGGGAAAAGGGTTAGTGGGGAGAGAAAGATGAGATTTTGCACTTGAGTTACAGTTATCAGAGGGTATGACTTCTACATTTAGTGTGGATAAGGTCTAGTTAGTAATGGTGAATTAGGTGGAGTATGACAGAATAATTAGATATTGTGGATGAGTGTATGGTTAGACTGAAGAAATAATGTGTAGAAACGATAGAGGTATTTCAGCTTAGGAAGAGAACTCAAAGCACAGATGGGGAGAGCAGAAACAGCTGAAGATCTGGGAAGTCTCACTCAGTTGAAAAGCGTGATCATAGCCAGGTTTGGTTAGATGTTGCTTAAGGAAAGAATTAAAGCTGGAAACATTTTCATTACTTTTAGTTTATTTGGGATAGCATTCCAGAATTTAGAGATGTAGTAAAAGTACACCGAGCCACTGCAATTGTTTGACTTATTTATCATGACAACAATTTTTTGCTTGAACACAGGACACAGAACGCCTAGTAGGACTGTATGGTATATTTTAGTGCTGGGAATTTTTTTTACAGACTGAATAAGATTATATGCAGTAATTAATTGTATGTAAGTCAGGTATTTGAGTAGTTCAAGCCAGTTTAGTTGTTTTGGACCTCGCATTGATCTGATCTATATGTAAGGTAAGCAACAAATTGATCTACTTTGTAGTAGCAGGGAGAGATTGGCTTTCTGTGTGACATTTAATTTTATGAAAATAAAGGAAGCATATAACAGTGGTTGAAATAAGTAGGTTAAAACTATTTTTTTCCTAGCAGCGTCACTAAGGTATCATTCGGCCCTGTAGAAGGAAATGAGTTTTAGGTGCGTCTTTTTAATGATTTCCAATCGATGTTAGTCAGATTTGAGATTGTTGTCAGTTATCATGTTTACTAGCTTGTTTGGGTAACATTCTTAATTTTAGTGCTATTGGATGACGTTATATTGAACGATTCGGTTTTGACTGAGGTATTCCTTAGGAGTAAAGAGAATCAGCTTTGGTTTGTTAGTGCTAAAAAAGTAGGTTAGCATTCTTTAGCCAAAATTCAACTGCACAGAAACAGTCTTGGTGATCTGGAGTTTGACCGAGGAAGGGGCTGTGCATGTAATGGTAGAATGACTGCTGTATTGAACATTACTGCCATGATGGGTAGTAGTCTGTAGCTTGTTTACAAAAATGTTGGAAAGCAGGGTTCCTAATATAAAACACTGTGGGGCACTGACAGTAACTGGCTGAAAGAATCAGAAATTCTTTTGCTATGTAACTTCATACTGCCTGTCAGATGGGTAGCTAAGGAAACAAGACAGCGAAGAATGAGAAGGAGCCACAGACGAGAGTTCCGACAGAAGATATTGATGAGATACAGTATCAGATGCTTTAGATAAATCAAAGAAAAGGTTTGACACTAGTTTGCCACTATTGCTGTGTTAGTTGATAGTACTGGTAAAACTGAGGAGAGCAGTTTTTGTACTATGGTAGTGTCTGAACCCATGCTGAGGTTTGGAGAGGTTACTGGAGTTGAGGTACTGCATAAGTGGTATATGGATGCACTTCTCCAGAAGCTTTGACAAAGGGAATAGGACTGCAAGTGGTCTATAGTCATTAGACTCTGTAGATGTGCCTCCTTTGTGTGATGATAGAATTTGGCATCTGTCTTCCAATTTGAAGAGACACACTTTTCAGATACGGACATGTTCATCAGGATGAAGACGGTGAAGCTATAGTATCAGTAGCCATTTTAGATAGTCATTTGGAAGTTCATCAGTGACAAAGGTACTGCATAAGTTGTGTATGTATGCAATTATCTAGAATTTTTACAAAGGGGATAGGATTGTAAATGCCACAGATATTAAACTCTTTAGATGTACCACCTTTGTGTAATGGTATAATATAGGAGTGGATGATGTTTCCTTCAATCAAGATGTTATTACATGGAGAACTATATACAGCCAAGATACATATTGTCTTCCTGTTACTGAGTTTGAGGTAAGATATAAGTTCAGAATTACCAAATTTAGGCATCTCTGGAGGTAGTGATGTTTTATTAAGAGAGTTTTTATAGATGATGGCAACACCTGCACTTTTATCTTCACTGTCAAGCCTGAGTATCGTGACACAACAGCTCTCTAATAGTATAAAAATAGTAGAACCAGCATAAAGATATTGGAGTTCAACAGAAAAAGACAAAAGCAACATTGACTATCAAAACTGCTACACCCAAGGAATACAACATCTTACAAACTGAAAGGCATAAATTTGTACAATATCAAAAAATGCAAGCAAAAACTAGAACAATGCAGAATAAGGATGCATAGACAGTTTTGTAGGAGCAACTGGGCTAATAAAAAATCTTCAGATATATTTGCAGATGCTACCAATATAAGTTACCCTTATAAATTTCAGAAAGAGGCAATTCTTGGTACATGGCAGGTGGTGAGAAGAGAACTCTTGGCAAACTTCAAAGATTGGAACAAAAATGATTTTAGGAGGGAAGTTTTATTAAGGTAGTTTTTAGACATGATAGCAACACCTGCTATTTTGCAATTTCTGCCAAGCCTTGGTGTATTAAAGCCTGGAGGTGTGATTTCATTATCAGGTATTTATTCTCTTAACCAGATTTCTGTAGCTACCACTATTTCAAGGGAGTAGTTAGTAAGATGTGCATAAATGTCTTGACATTTTTTGCACATGCTTCTAAAGTTTAGATTCAGGAGGAGGGGGAGACTGGATTCAGATGACTTGTGGCAAATATTTGTCAAAGCATCTACTACAAAATTGGTAATGGGGCTGGTATGTTGTTGTATAGGCCTAGGATGTGTGTGAATATGCCCACCGATTTTCTGAGTGGAGTTTTTATGGGTGAATCTATGAAGCCACTTGCATTTTAATGTGAGTTTTACTGGAATTTTTGTGATTAAGGAGTTTGACTTGGGATATCTGTAAATGAAGAGGTCAGAGTAAGTTATTTGGTAAAGGAAGCGTGATATGTTAGGAGAGAGATATGGTACATTTTGCTGAAGTATGTGCGGATCAATACGGGTTGAGGTTTTATAGTAGTGAGAAGACTGTTTCAGATTTTCAGATTTAAGCTGAATATAATAATACTAGCAGAGAAGCTACTGATTGATTAGCTTGTCTTGAAGAAGTGCAGGAAGAGATTGATTGACGGTGAAGTGAGGGTGGAGATAATGAATTATAAAAGTAGAGTCAGGGCCAGCCTTATGCATAGATGGACAAGGCGGCAGTCTAGAGTGCGCTGCTTGGAAGGGTACTTTTTTCAATTTATTTATTTATTTTTTTTTAGAGGAATTAAATATGTTTTTTAGTTGCTTTAAAAAACAATAAATAAAATGTGGTGCCGTGTTGGACAAAACATACACACTTCTCTGTGTGCCAGGCTTCCCAGGTGGAGGTGCTCCACTTAACCATTCAGATCAAACAATGCCTTATTTAACATGAGAGTTGTGAGGTCATGGAGAAAAAACTTGCAAGGTTCAAACTATTAGGTGTCAAGTGGTAGGACTTACAGTACTGAGCATCTCCATCAATGTGATGCATTTTTTTAAATAAAAGGGTTAAACTCTAATGTCTGGTTTTACTGACTGACTGTATCTTCAGTCTGGCAGAGAATTATAGACAGTTGAGAGGAATGGTGTGAGACAGAAAGTAGGAAATTATAAGTATTATTATTATTATTATTATTATTATTATTATTAGTATTATTATTATTCATTTCACTACTATTTTTATAATACTGGCAGTCATCAACCAGATATTTTTTGCAATATAGATTTGTCATTATATGTTCAGGGTTTTCTTTTTCAGCTGTACCTGGAATCTATTTTAGCTTGATAGTGGAACACTCTACCATTAAATGTTTGCTTTTGTGGCTA
Organism: Protopterus annectens; assembly: GCF_019279795.1. Taxonomy (NCBI): domain Eukaryota; kingdom Metazoa; phylum Chordata; order Ceratodontiformes; family Protopteridae; genus Protopterus; species Protopterus annectens. Next base: position 380,802,988 of record NC_056728.1, read on the forward strand.
CTTATTTTATGCCATAGAGTTCTGAGACAGGACTGGCAATTTTCCTGGGGGAGAGAGGGCACTTTTACTCTCTATGAACTTATTTGAAGTAAATTTCTCCACATCTGTGATATAATATCCAGATGCCCTATCAATTCTGAAATGCAATGCTGTTAATGGATTTTGTATAAGACCCAAGCTTGCAAATGGGGCAAGTAACATGAGTCCCATTTAGTTTCAGTTTGCATTCATACATATGTTTAAAAGGTTTATGGATTTATAACTTTGCGACTTGTGTGGAACAACTTGAAATACTTTAATATTCGGCAACGGCAAACTATTTGTTAGGACCTGCAAAGGTGAAACTTATTTCCTTGTCATCAAACCTCATGGCTATAACTTCTGCGTGTGGGATGGGCATACCTCTCAATTGCCCTTGATTTTGGCTCACAAGTAATTTGGGGAGAAAAGGTGGTGGATGATACCTAATATATAGTGACAATAATTAGAGTCAGAGATACAGATTTATTTTGCTTCAGAAAAATGCATATTATACCATGACCCCCCCAAAACGTGCACGCTGATTGGCCAGTGTGCAGATTGTAAATCGAGTTATACTAATGGAAAAAGGTCCGGTTGCCCGGACTTTTTTCCATTAGTATAACTCTACTTTTAAAACACTGTCTCGCTATGTTAAATGGGTTTAACATAGCAAGACAGCTTTAAAATAAGCAATGGAGATCTCCGTTGCTTATTTTAAAGCTGTCTCGATATGCTAAACCCATTTAACATAGCGAGACAGGTTTTAAAAAAAAAGCAACGGAGAAAGCAAGATCTCCGTTGCTTTTTTCGCTATGTTAAATGGGTTTAACATAGCGAGACAGTTTTAAAATAAGCAACGGACATCTCCGTTGCTTATTTTAAAACTGCCTTGCTATGTTAAACCCATTTAACATAGCGAAAACAGTAAAAAAAGCAACGGAGATCTTGCTTTCTCCGTTGCTTTGCACAACTCTGATGTACTGCGCAGGCGCGCAGTACATCAGAACTGCCGCGGATGCCAGACATCTGTGGAAGGGCAGTAAATAGGCATTATACTATGCCATTATTTAAGAAAAGTAATAGTTTCTTTTCTTAAATAATGTCATGGTATAATAGCAATAACCCACTTCTGGGTGTGGGTAATGCTGTATTTACCCACGGTTGGCTTTGTTTGGTCCCTCGGGCTTCGCCCTCGGGACCAAACCACGCCAACCGTGGGTAAATCCAGCATTACCCCCACCCAGGCGTGGGTTATTGCTATATTATTTCACATTCTCTTATTCTGTCACCTCCTCATGTTAATGGTACTAATATTTTAAAAAGTGTACTTGATTTTTATTTATATATTTTTGAGGATTTTCCCTTGATTCTGGAGGTGTGGTTTCACATTCTCTTACTCTGTTAACTCCTCATCTTAATAGCACTAATATTTTAAAATGTATACATGATTTTGTTTAATTTGTTTCACATTTTGGAGGTAATGCTCTTGTAGGGGTAGTGTGCATTTCAGAACCTCATCTAGTCTAAACCAGCCATACTCTGAGGTGTACAAAGAGAGGTACAGAGAAGGCAGCTGTCTTTTGTGAGTAGGAGTGAGAATGCATGCTGTACACACATATGACAGTGGAGACTTGAAATATATGACTGCAGCCACTCATCCTTTAACTTTTATCCCAATTTAACACCAGATGGGGATACAAAGAAGGGGGACAGTTTTTTAAGGTGGTTTAGGTAGGCAGGTACTACTTTCAGATATGATTTATGTGTCATTACAAGCATTTGTCTTCTATGTTCATTGTGTACTGTTATTTGCTTAGATATGAGCATTAGACCTTGGATGTAATTCATGTATTCCTTGATATAAAAAAGTACAGTTGACTTTCTATCCTTATGTATGGTTTTTGTTTAAGCCATCATTGAATCAAAAGGTTGGAAAAGGTTCTTAAATATACCTCAGAACATCTATAATCCCATGACTTATGGTGCTCAGTGGACCACAGACCCCCCTCAGCTTAATTTAGTTATTACAGTGTAGTCTTGGTCAGTTTGAGTGTGTTTAAAGGATTTGACGTTATTATAATGTAGTCTTTGTCAGTTTGGGTGTGTTGAAAAGATGTGAGGTTATTACAGTGTAGTCTTGGTCAGTCTGGCTATGTTGAAAGGATTTAAGGTTATTACAGTGTAATCTTGGTCAGTTTGGGTGTGTTGAAAGGATTTGCAGTTATTACAGTGTCATCTTGGCCAGTTTGGGTGTGTTGAAAGGATTTGAGGTTATTACAGTGTAGTCTTGTTCAGTTTGGGTATGTTGAAAGAATATAAGGTTATTACAGTGTAGTCTTGGTCAGTTTGGGTTTGCTTAAAGGATTTGAGGTTATAACTGTTTAATAAAACTGAAAAATGTACCTCAGAGCTGCTAGAACCTCTATGGCTGCTGGTGGCCTTATGACTCACAGACTCTCCAGCTTGGTGCACTTATTTCTACCCAGTTATTACAGTGTAGTCTTGGTCAGTTAGTGTGTGTCGAACGAATTCAAGGAAAAACACAGTTGAAGAGCAGGACTGAATTTCTTCCCTTAAACTTGACCTGTTAAGGAGATCATTGACTGTAACACTTGTTTAAAAAAATGCACTTAGAGAAAGCATCTACAAGACCCCATGGCTTCTGAGGGTCTTGTGGACACCACCTTAATGCAGCTGATTACTACACAGTCATCAGGGAACAGTCATACGTACTTAAAATGTGTTGAATGAATGAGTAAATGCAGTAGAAAATGAAGAAAAAGGAAAAAAAAAGTGATTGGCATTGTGTGGGTAGGCCAGGATAGTGGCAATGGATGATGTGTGTGTGTGTGTGTGTGTGTGTGTGTGTGTGTGTGTGTGTGTGTGTGTGTGTGTGTGTGTGTGTGTGTGTGTGTGTGTGTGTGAATGGGGGCAGTGGGGAGGTGGGGAGCTCTTTTGCCTAGGATGCCAGCAAACTTAAGGCCACCCCTGAGTTGAATAAATGGGGGTGGGTAGAAACTGAATTTAGTGTAGGGGAGTTGAGTAAGCCCAGGCACAAAGAAGGTGAACAAAAGAAGGCTCACTCACAAAGGAGGTGTTTGAGTCTGTAGGAAGAGTGAAGGAAAGTCAGTCTATGACCTTTGTCTAGAGATTCAGGTAAGTGTGAGAGTCTGCACTTTAAAGAAAATTCTTCCTTTTAAGCAGACAAGACTTTTACTCAGAGAAGAGCACTATAGAAGGTTTTGCTGTGTTATCAGTATTGTCCATGGGATAGTATCAATGAGAGAGATAGGAGACTGGAGATAAGTATTGCAAGTTACTGATTTACAGACAGCATTTGCAGAAAATTGACAAAAACACAGGGAAACCTGCCATTTAGAGGGGGAATATATCTATATTTATATTTATATTTATAGCAATATCGATCTATTTATCTATCTATCTTAGGTTCATAGGTTCATAGGTGTTTACTAGGCTAATGACCACAAGGGCCTTTTTAAGCCTAGCCATGCATTCCAAGTCTCTAACAAGTTCTGATACCCTTGATAAGTGTAAGCATGGGCCCGGGAAATGAATCATTTACAGGTTACCTGTGTCCATTAGAGACATAGGTACAAAACAAAGGATGAATTTCTGGTTTCCCATCCAATTGTCCAAGATGCACTTGAATTGGGTTAGAGAGGAACTCTGCTTCACATGGATGGGGAGCCTGTTCCATAGACAAGGTATCTATATATGAGTATATAATGAATAATAACCAATGTAATTGTTTGAAAATAAAAACATTAGACAACCTCATTGGTGATAACATTCATCATCAGTTGCAATAATGTAAAATAAAAACTGATTGCAAACGTAAACCAATGACATACAGCTGCAATCGCCAAAACTTTATAAAAACAAGGGGCCGGATTCATGAACGCCTACACTCACTGTGCATTAAGTGAACAAAATCTGTATTCAAGAACATCCCTACAACATTTTTTGTGCTGTTGATTCATTGAGAAAGATTAGACTAAGTGTAGATGTAGTGTACACATTGTGGTAACCTCTATGAATCCCCCCTTAATATTTAAGGTTACAAGAAAATCGGTAGAAAAACTAAAATTAGGAGGAAGGAGGTGGGAGTTATGCTTGTGTTGTCTATTCACTCAAAATGGTGTATACTTAGTGTACACTTAGTGTAGGCATTCATGAATATGGTCCAAGCTTTTAGATGGTTCACTCCTGCACTCTCCTGACATGGGGGCTCTAACCCCACATCACAAGAACTCAAACTAACTCTGGGGTAGCACAAGAGCAAAGAAAGGGAAAATTAATAAATTATGTTACAGCCAATTTACTGAAGTTCAGCCATAACACAATTCAGCAAAATGGACCCGTGATCAATTTAGCCAAATTTCAGCACTCAATAAATGTGTGCAATGACAAAATATTTAATACTCATTGTAATGGCTAGTGTTGTGGGCTCACAGCAAGAGG